>NC_091752.1:21576043-21623543 GCF_043380555.1 Nothobranchius furzeri | reverse complement strand
GCCTCTCGCCTGTTCTGTGTCTGTTCGTGCGTAAAGCCGAGGCCCGTCCAGAGCCAGGATGGTGAATGGGCTGCAATTTCAAGGCGGCGCGGCGTTCTGCAGCCTCACATTGATCTGTCATTGACAAAGTTAATGAGCGTGGACATGAGGCACGGCGTCTCGCCACAAAGACATCAAAGAGATGCTGCAAAGACTGACCCGCTGTGAGACTGGCCTTCAGGCAGACACCCAGACTGCTTCATCCCCTGACCCCCCCAGGAGGAGAGAGGGGTGAGGGGAGGAAGGGATGTAGCACCGCACGCATAAATGTCTTCATCCTTTTCCTCTCGTCCTTTCCATTTCTCCAGTGCATTGTGGAGCACAGTTATGATTTTATAACCTCTTGCACGCGATCCTCTCTGCCTCAGCTCCCCACCTGCTGCTTGGGAACCTAAACGCTGCACACACAAACTTGCACCAGCAAAAAATGAAGTCCTGCTACTAGGTAACCTGCTGGCTATCTGCCCTTTCATTCCTTTCTGTCAACAGAAAATAAGAGGAGGGAGTAGAAAGCAAAATCCAAGAACAAATATTAGCCGATGTGGACAAAAGCATTCCAAAGAAACGTTTTCACTCTCGTTTGCTCATCCTTAATGACCCATCCTTCTTCCATCTCTTCTTTAAACACTGCTAGCTCTGCTTCTTCCTTCATTTGCTGCCAAAGTCTCTCTTTTCAGCTTGGAGGAACACATCTCTGCTGCCATGGTCACTTTGAAACCATCTGTAGCTCACTAGGAAATTTGTACTCGATTGCAATGCTTGAGAATTGTATTCCAACTGCATCCTAAGGCGTTTGCTTCAGGAACGCAAGGAAAAGGAAAAGTATTGAAGCTTTAAATATGATAACTGCAGAGAAGGTGATGTGCATCAGTGACGCACCCAGAAAATTGCATACGGGGGCCAGAGAAAACTTGGGGGTGGCAAGTTGGTCCCTCTGGGAGAGTTTAGCCTGTGGCCATGCAGAGCATTGCTCCTTCAGTGTTTTTCATTTAAAACAAAAGATCCAACACATTTACCTCAAATCGGATTAATCCAAACATCTCAGGAAAAGACATTTTAAACAGATCTTTGAAATTTTATTTTAACATTTTTTATTTTTTATTTTAGAAGAGTTTAAAGAGAGACTAGGCTGTTTTGGCTTGCTTTTAGCACCCCCTAGTGTCCGTTTGTAGAACCGAAAGCACTAAATTAAACAAATCAACTGGGTTCATGATCTAAAACATGCAGGAACCGTGCTGAAAGCAGACTGCAGCACCAGGTATGTCAGCTCCATCTTTTTTCTAAGTCCAACATACTAGACTGACAACTCTGAAATTGCAAGTGGAGCTGGGTGGGCTTTCATTAATCCTGGAATGGGTCATTATAGCACATACTGGCTCAAGAATAAAAAAAAATATGATAAGTTGCATAGTGTCTCTTTAATGCATTTTGCTATCTTCACAGAAATGGACATTCTAATTATGTTTTCTGAAATTCTGATTTAGTTTTTGACTCATTAATTATATATTCTATAAGGTTTTACGTTTATGTCTTGGCTAAAGAGGCTATGGATTTGTTGTTGGTGCAAAAATAAAAATAGGTTAGTCGTCCCTGACGGGGGCAGTGGAGTTGCCAGCAGTTTTCACCCTTTGGGAGCACCACTGATGTCCATATCAGTAATAACTTTAAACATTTGAAAAGTGCAACAATTAGCTTTTCAATCACACCATACATACACCTTGAACCATTTTACGCACACTCATACTCACATTATCCTCTGAAAATGAAAATTTTCCATAACGATAGAGAAAAATCTAATGCATTATTCAAGCTTAAAGCTAAAATAAGCAGCTGAGTTATTTGCTCAGATTATAGGGAGCATCTTCTTCTTTTTACAGCTTTTTTATTAGTCCTCCTCCTGTTTGTGCCCTTCATCCCTCCCTTGCCTCTGGGGGTTCAGATGTCATCCTCATCCTTGTCAGAGGAGTCTAATGGATCAGTCACGCTCAGGGCCCTCCCAGCCTGACTCACAGAGCTGAGGTGAAAGGTCACGGCTGGAGTGAGATAGGGGCTGCAGGGTGAGGACATCCGTCTGACTGTTCCCAGCCGTTTGAGAGTCTGCATTGCAGCGTCTGTGTGTGCTATTTTCTCAGTAAACACATCTGCACCAGTGTACCGGATAGTTCGAGTGGGGTGGGTGTGGGGGGTGTTTGGTTTGCAAAGAAAAGAAAAATAAACCAGAGAAAGTAAATAGAAAAAGTTCAGCTACAGGATGTAGTATTGTCAGGTGAGCTTATAAATGTTACTTACTCGTACAGACTCCCGGTTTCTGGCAAATCCATCACAGCCTCTCGGGAGCTTCTGTTCTTTCCAGAGGTCAGAGTTGAATATGGTGGAGAAGACGCCTACATAGACACAGGGTGTGTGTGAATGTGTGTTTGTGTAGGTCCCAGATGTGCGCCACAGCCTCTGTGTCGATTAGCTCCAAACCGGGAGAATGATCTATACAGCCATCACCTAGAAACAGAAACCAAATGTATGTCTGGCAACAAGGCAAGTCAACACATACGTTGATATACGGCTTGAAGTTCTGAGGGTCAGCAGCACTTTTTCCTCCAAAGAGTTGATGCTCTTTCTTGTGGTTTTTCTACATTTTTTGTCCCATGCCACAGATGGGGTATAGAAAAAATATGCAGCAGGCATCGTTAATGCAGAGCACATTTAAATCAGTTTTCTTTTGTTTCCCGTATAAAATAGGCTGGGCTTTATATTTCCTTTTGTGTCCTGGCTGCATCTTTATTGCCCTTTGTTTCTCCTCCACCACCCGTCTCCTGCTCCTTTTCCTCCTCCACCTCCTCCCTTGGACTTTTTCCTCTGCCGTCTTTCCTGGATGATGAGTTTTAATTTCATGCCCCCTGCTTTGGCAGTTGGTCCTTTAGCGAGTGCCAGGCTGGCTTTGTGACACACACACACACACACTACTTTAGAGGGGGATGACACACAGCTGCAAGTGTGCACGCTCTCAGCTCGGGGCTGTGGGTCGGCATCCATGCAGAACTTATAGCTATGAAGTTTCTTGCAAGAATGCACAAAGACTCATCCTACCAGACATGACTACACAATCAAGAACAGTCGCATCTTTCTTCAGTTTGGGGCAATGGATTTGATACAGTGGAACAAAAAGTCACTGGATTCCCACTTAACCCTCACAGCTGCCAGTTTTTTTTAGCAATTTGTCTAGAGGTATGGCCTCATCTGGCCAGCGACAGTAACTGTGCTGGCATGCACCCATCACTCCATCCCTGGGGAGTAATCAGCCATGTATGCTAATGTATGTGAAAGATGATGGATTCATTGCCAACTCCATTGTTTTTCACTCTTTTAAAAAACGTTTCTTTCACCCAAGGAAATTTTTTTCGAGTGGGTGTGTGTCTGGCCCCCGTGGGGCCAAATCCGTGCCTACGGCTGCACCTCTGCAAAGGTTCATTAAACCTGAAAGCATAGTCTGGCCTCATCTCTTGAGGATTGCAGATCACATCTGCTCCTCCAGGCTGGTCACTCATTAATGAATCCACCTCAAGGCCATGTGTGAAGCTTCTGTAATATTTTAGCAAAATGATGCAGAATTATTACATAAAAGAAACTGAAAACATCAGCCCAGACTGAAGGTTTTTGTCTTGCAGATTAAGCTAAAAGTTGTAGATTAGTTTAGCCAAACTTAATCAAATGATAATTGAATGTATTTTATGCAAATAGAAAACATTGAATATCCATGACAAAGAGGAGTTCAGATTATTTTCATGAGCATTTATAACTCGGCGTGTTTGATCATATTCAGAGCCAATCTACAGCAACACCAATCTTGTTGGTCATCGTAAAAGATTTCATTTTTCGTCCATCACTCATTGGAGTTTGTATCAGTCAATCCCTTGCCCACGCTGTAAAGTGGGCTGTCAGTGTGGGAGGATGAGGGTATTCAGCAGCTGCGTGGAGAACAGAGTAAACATTCCGAGCAGTCGCTGATGTCCATTGTTAAGCTCTCTTTCCTCAGGACGACTCCCACCCACCTCAACACAGCTGGGGCCGTCTTTATTGTCCTGTCTTTCCTCTGCCAGCCTCAGCTATGCTCTCACAAACACGTGAAACCCTGAACACACACACACACACACACACACACACACACACACACACACACACACACACACACACACACACTCAAGACTTGGTCACAGTTCCAGCTACCTTGTGTCTTCTCGCCACTTCTTACCTATCCATCTTTATCCTGGAATGAAAAATTTCCCTTTGATCATATTTGATCTTAAAGTACAGGGCTATTAGATCTTGTAGGATTTTTTTATCAGCTGTATTAGGTGAATAGAGGACTGACTAAATATAAAGGCTCCTAAGTTTGATTGCTGCTCATTGCATATTATTTTTTGCCAAAATTTTCATATTTTTTTGTTGTTTAAAAAATTCTGAAGGTTATTTTGATATCTAATTTTTTTCTAGGGATTTTGCTTCTTCAACAGATTCTTTCTTGATTTTTTTTGCATATTTTATGTATTAACCATTGTTTTTTATGTTATAAACTTTGGGGAAAATTGCCTGTCAAAAATATTACTTTCATCTTTTCCCATTTTAATTGTTCTATAACTTTGCTTTCCATTTTATTGCCTGCTTGTTAGAGAAGCCTTTGGGTGCTCATTATTCGTACAAAGTTCCAAGTGTGAAAGTATTTTTAGAACATCACTTGACCTTTCCTAATGATAATTGTGAAGTATGTGAGAACAATGACAAATTAATGAAGGTTTGAAAGTCCAGAAGAAGTTTTATGTGAGAACTCTAACTTTGTAAGGTTCAAACATCTATGGCAGTGTGTCTTTGTCATGTTTTCTTTTTTAAAACAAGAGAAAAGCACAATTATCTTAATTAGTTTTACCAAATCATGATGATCCTGGATGAGCCCCCAATTGTTGTTATCAGGCTCTGATTTTCACAGCAAAAGACAAGTTAAAGCCGTTACATTGTTTATTATTTCATTTACATAACTTTTAAAGAGGTCTTTCACCAAGAAACCATTTTTACTTCTTATTTTTGAAAATGTCATTCTGAGTTTTACATGCAGGCTGAACGTGAAAATAATCTCCTGCATTAGCTTCTGAGAGAAGATAGACGGTGAAACTCTAGGATTTAAAAAGTCTGACAGATCTACATCACACTGTCACTTATCATTCATAGATTCACCCATCTTAACAAGGAAGGCTGTTATTGGTTTAGCCTCCAGGAAACAGCAGAGAACGCCTCAATTAGAGCTAGTAGAAGCTACTGTTAGCATTAGCAGCTCCACCACATGGCAGAACTCCTTCAGGCTTGTATTATTAGTAGAGATAAAACATCAGTGTTGCAGAGAAAACAAAGTCTGAGGCACGATGTCCTAATGTCAGGAAATAAGACTCCAAATCCTGTTGTCTGAAGCAAATTTATCCTCTGGCTGTATTCTCCATGCTGAAACAGCAGCCTCCCCCCCCCCCGATTATGACTTAAAAGGCATTCACTGAAAATGTATTAAACAATATGACAGAAGGACCTCTTTTACAGTGTATTCAATAACAGTGTGTTCAAGCGTTGTGGTGGATTTCTGTCTTGCCTCACACTGACTTGTTTCCTCTTTAGTCTTCTGAGAAGCCACGAGTCTAACACCATCTTCTGTTGTGATAAAATCATGTGTATTAGAGTTGTCTCCAGCTGTTCTCACACCCGACGCATCGAAAACTGACTGTGGGGTGACCAAGCGTTTGTTTGTGAGAGGAGTCTCAATGCTTCATGAGCTGACGCGCTGTGTGTTGGGGTCCTTCGGGTCCTTTCTTCAGTTTAGTGGTGGCGGCAGTTGGCCACTCAGGTGCCTGATTTTAGTTTTTATTTAATGGCTTTTAAAAATAATTTCAGCCGATGGCCGATATAGAAAGAAAAGAATATATGGGCCCGATTTATTAGTCGGCCTCTAGTGAGCAGAAGGCATGTAAGAGGAAGAACCTTAAAGCCTGACCCTTACGAAAAAGAAGTATACTTTAAGTATATAATTTCAAGTATACTTAAGTGTACAGAAGTTTATTTGCATACTTGTTCTTAAAGTTTACTTAGAAGTATACTCCTTGGGACTAAATTGGGCCACTAAAAGTATACTTGAAGTATACTGCAAGTATACTTCAAAGTAATAATTTAAGTTTATTTGTAGTGTACTTCTGATATAATTGAGTATACTTTTCTCTTTGAAAGTATACTTAAAGTAACCTCACAAGTGTACTTGGGAGTGTACTTCAGATATAATTGAGTATACTTTTCTCCTTGAAAGTATACTTATAAGTTTACTTGTAGTGTACTTCTGATATAATTGAGTATACTTTTCTCCTTGGAAGTGTACTTAAAAGTAACAATATAAGTTTACTTGTAGTGTACTCCTGATATAGTTGAGTATACTTTTCTCCTTGAAAGTATACTTATAAGTTTACTTGTAGCGTACTTCTGATATAATTGAGTGTACTTTTCTCTTTGAAAGTATACTTAAAGTAACCTCACAAGTGTACTTGGAGTGTACTTCAGATATAATTGAGTATACTTTTCTCCTTGAAAGTATACTTATAAGTTTACTTGTAGTGTACTTCTGATATAATTGAGTAAACTTTTCTCCTTGGAAGTATACTTACAAGTTTACTTGTAGTGTACTTCTGATATAATCGAGTATACTTTTCTCCTTGGAAGTATACTTAAAAGTAACAATATAAGTTTACTTGTAGTGTACTCCTGATATAGTTGAGTATACTTTTCTCATTGAAAGTATACTTAAAAGTAACAGTATAAGTTTACTTCTAATAAAATTGAGTAAACTTTTGCCCTTGAAAGTATACTTAAAAATAAACTTTAAGTAACATTATAAGTTTACTTGTAGTGTACTTCTGAAATAATTGAGTATACTTTTCTCTTTGAATGTATACTTAAAATTATACTTAAAGTAATAATATATGTTTACTTGTAGTGTACTTCTTATATAATTGAGTATACTTACAGTTTTGAAAGTACACTTTACAGTAAACTTGACGTAATATTCTTTTAGTACATTTATGTATCTCTATTTTTTCTATAAACACATACTGCAAGTAACATTTAACATCTGCTATTTGCTTATTACCAATGCATTTAATTTCCACTATTTACTGATACTTCGTCTTTATGCAGAGAAAAAAGTAAATAAAATAGCTAAGTCATTTTGTTTAAATTTATTAAACAGAGAGAATTAGAACAGAACAAAAACAGACCTGTTTACCAGGATTGATCAAAGATGAGAACGCAAACTGTTCTGAACATGACGCGTTAATTCTGTCCATTTTGAAAGACTTTTTAAAAATGCCTTTAAAAAAATCAGTCCATTTTATGGATCCACTTGCTTGGTTGTTGATGCCTTTTTGAAGTTTTCATTGTTGCATTTCTTTCGTATTATTTTTCTTACATCTTGAACGCGCAGAGATGGAAACTTCAACTGAGCATGCCCTGTGAACACACAAAGCAAAAAAAATGAACACTTGAACTGTTAGGTGAACACCACAAAATCTTTACAGTTCATACACTGTAAACCTGAATAAGTAGGCAGAACTCAAAAAAATGTAAGGCAATCAGTTGCCTCATATTTTCTGAGTTTATAAACTCAGATATTTGAGTATATCAGACCATAAATAAACTTAAATATTTGGAGTTTATATTAAATATATTTTCAAATTATGATCAAATTAAAGTTACCGATTAAGCCAACTCAAACAGAAAATAAAACAAAATTTGAAAGAAACAATTACAAACGCACACTTTTGAAAACTGGACAACAGCAGTGTGTAGTCTTTCTTTGAGTAGGTGGTTTAAAGCAACACCAGGATGCACATCAATTCAACATTAACAAAATATGAATTACACTAACCACTATCAAGTAAGTCAGTGAGTACTTTATGCCATTTGGCATAAAACCAGTTGAGTATTGAATCGGATTAGCCTATGGGCTAATCCGATTCAATTATTCACGCTAAACTAAAGTCACAAATGGAGTTGCCAGACTCAGAACGGCTGGACGAACAGAGAAAAGGTAAAACTCAACTGTTCCTCCCACTGTCTTTATGGGTGACCCCGCAAGGAAAGTTGACCATTGAGCAGGGTTGATGGTTTAATGTTGATGAACCATCAACCCTGCTCAATGGTCAACTTTCCTCGCGGGGTCACACCCATTAGGACAGTGGGAGGGTTAACTCAAGGAGAAGTGGAAAATGAACATATTTGCCCAAATGGTGGTGTGTTACTTTAACATCAACAATTAAAGAGCAGACAAATAGTAAATTACATTGTGGATGTGGACAATGCTCTAACAGAGTGAGCCATCTGAATCCACCACTCTTTCAGATTTTGAGTTACACATGTAACATCAGGTCATTTTTGACTCTGCAGCGTGGGTGATAGTTTAGACTCATCAAGACCAAGTAAGATTTTTTGCGTGAACTCAAATGTGTTGGTCAGTCCCTTCGGATAATCTAGATGTAAGGCATAGATGAGGCCGAACATTACCAGGAAGGCATCAGGAAGGCTGGAGATGTTGACAATCACATCACCCTCGAGGATAACAGATTCTCACCGGGTCGTACGTAACTGGACTCTCAGCATCATCTGTGATGGTTGTCAGGAGGACAACTGCTGCATCCCTGAGGTCCGGCTCATTGGTATCATCCTTACAAAAATGAAAGGGAGATCATACACTAATCACATTTGAACTGAAACTCTGACTGTGGCCATTTTTATTTCAGTAGATTGTCATGTAAATAACAATAAATGCAGTCTGATAGACTCCTGTTTAGGGCTGGGCAACATGTCAAAGATTTATCGTTATCCAAGTTCTTGTCTCTCATCCAGATAATTTTTCCCATGTCGATAAATTTGATAATAAAAAAATGAAAAGATGTGTAAGTTGGCCACATTTATGTCCCTTTAAGAAGCTGTAGCACCTTGAGTCATGTAAAATTTTAGTCAATGTAATACATGAGACAGCCCCATCTAGTGGACAAATATTGTTGCTACGCATTCCTGTAGTTATCGTCTACTTATCGTTATCGAGGTGAGATCTTCAATATATGGTGATATTGATTTTAGGCCATATCGCCCAGCCCTACTCCTGTTCATTCTGTTGCTTTGTGCTCTCATTTACGAATAAAGTGAGATGGCTTCCGTGTGTGCCAGTGTTACGCTAATGAAAGCTGCTTGAATTATTTGCAGTGACTGTTGATTTTTCTCAGTGCCTTAAAGCCTGCCACACGAGGGCCATCTGCTGAGCAAACGGCCTTGAATGACCGCTTGCTCAGCAGATACCTCGCCATGTGCGCCTGATTTTCACAGAGTTTTCCGCCTCACGAGACGCTGAGGTGAATATCTGACCAGTTAAGATACTTTTCGCCTCACAGGGGTAAAAACTCGCCGTGTGCACATTACTGAGCTGCTGGTTGAGCTGAAACATTCTAGTGGCCAACCAAAGCACGTTCTCCGCTCACATGACCCCAAGATGGCAGCCCCCTGTCTGCATGTCAGAAAAGAAACAACACAGAGACAGAGCTGGAAACGGAGGAAATGCCTATCCTTTTTTGTTGATGAAATGTCGCCGCCACCGGCATTTGAAGGTTAGGAAAATATGGGTACAGTAGCTGGAAATATGGACCAGGCAAGGAGTTTATGCCAGTTTGCTCCAAGAGATGCACCTGGAAGACCCAGAATCCTTCCGAAAGGGTAATGGAAACAGTGGGCCCATCGATCCACAAGGTACCATTTTGTTTATTTTTCAGACACGCAGACAAGGTAAGGGGCTGCATCTGAATACATCTTGGGGTCATGTGAGCGGAGAAAGTGCTTTGATTGGCCACTAGAATATTTCAGCTCAGCCAGCAGCTCAGTAGTGCACACATGGTGAGTTTTTACCCCTGTGAGGCGCAAAATATCTAACTGGTCAGATATTCACCTCAGCGTCTCGTGAGGCAGAAAACTCAGTGAAAATCAGGTGCACACAGCGAGCAATCTGCTGAGCAAACAGTCATTCGAGGCCGTTTGCTCAGCTGATTGCTCTCGTGTGTGGCAGGCTTTAACATCTTGCCAAAGGTTTGTAGTTGAAACAATGGCACATTTTCCTAAATGTTCATGTGCGTTGTCCTTGTGTTGTCTTTATGCATAAATAAATAGAATGATTTGTTCAAATTTACAATACTGGGACTTACCACACATGTCCTCAAAAATCCAGAGGTTTCCTCACGTAGATAGACAGGAAGGGCATGGAGAACAGTGGTACGCCTTGTGTGGACATCATGTAATTCCTAAGAAGATTATTAAGAGTGTAAATACTGTCAAGTTTACTAATCAAACTTAATGCCAAACTGCTCTGACCAATTTTCCAAGACAGTGATATCTGCATCTAAATCCAATGATAAACTGCTGAATTCAAAAGTTAATTTGAAGTGTTTAACATTACATAATACGGAGGGGTATTAAAGCCACTGAAGAAGAAAAAATTCTTAAAATAAATAAAGTCAGAACTCTGACATTTATCTCAGTATTCAATTGTTTCCTTCAGTGGCCCTAATACTGCCTTATTGCCTAAGAGTATTAGAGTAACTGAAGAAAAAGAAAAGAATTGAGAAAAAAAGTCAGATAATTTCAAAATTCTGGGATTAAAGTCAGAATTCTGACTTTTTTCATGAACCTAAAACCAAACAAACAAAAAACTATTTAGGAATTTTTTTGTTAAAAAAAAAATCAAAACAAACGAACAAAAAAAAAAGCCTGAATTTTAAGATTTAAGTCAGAATTCTGATCCCCCCCTCATAATCTTCCCCAATTTCCCTTTTTTTTTGTTTTAGGTACCAGTCAGAACTCTGAGATTAAACTCAGATTTATGACCTATTTTCTCAGAATTCTACATTTTTTTTCCATCAGTGGCTCTAATACTCATAGCATAAAGGCATTACCTGTAAATTGTATATTCACCAGTTTTAAAAGACAAATCTGTATTAGGGCTGTCGCGGTAACCGCAAGAAGAAAATATCGCGATATTAAGAAACCCACCGCGCTGCAGGACGTGCCACCGCCATTACCGCACTTGATTAAATCTCACGACAGCGCATGCTGAGAGGTAAAGTCCGTGCTGATCAAGGAGATAGTACACATGGAAGATGGAGGGAGCGGTGTCAGTGCGTCAGCTGCAGCCCAGCCAGAGACCTTGGAGCAGGCAGTGCTGCCACCAGCGGCAAAGAAAAAAACGCTTGGGAGACCTGCTGAAGTCACAGACAAGCATGTCATCTGTAACCGTCCCGAAGAGAGTTAGAGCCGAGCTGGAGCTCACTTGCTACCTGCAGGAGGAACCCATTGACCCTAATGAAAACCCTCTGACATGGTGGCGCAACAAACATGGGAGATTTCTATTGCTCTCCAAAGTCGCACGTAAGTACATGTGTATTTGCGCAACAAGCGCACCATCCGAGAGGGTTTTTAGTGTCGCTGGAAATGTTGTCACCCCTCTCAGATCCTCTCTCAAACCGCATAAGGTTAACATGCTGGTTTTCCTTGCGCATAACAAGGACATGACCGAGTTATGTTATTCTTGTGTGTGAAAGTGAAATGACAGTGCCTAGGACATCTCATTTTGTATACTTTATTTTAAACTACAAAACAAAACGGGCACTTTTTTATTTCTGTTATATGTTGCAGCCAAATTTGCATTTCAAAGTTAAACCTCCTGAATGTTGTTTTTAATTTCAGTCAGAAAATGCCGTAACTGCCCTTCGATCTGCATTCAATAAAGTGTTAAAAATGGCCATGTATTTTTTCTAACATTTTTTAAATATGTAAGCACAATGTTTCAAAGGAAATATTGACATGAGTTTAGTAATCAACAAACAAATTTGCTAAGTACATAAATAAAAACGGGGTGCAATAATATCGCATACCGCAATATTGAGCTGCCCTGACTCACCGCAGGGGGAATTCCTCAACCGCGACAGCCCTAATCTGTATACATATATACATACATACATATATAGTCATGTTATTTAGGATGTGCCATCAAAAATGCAGATTGTGAGAATTACTCACCAGTGGTCTCACTTGTATGAACCTCTTGGGGGTCAACAGCAGCATGCCATCAATCTTGTGTGCAGAGAGTGGGGTTGGATCATTGAAGTCTGACTGCAGATTCATAGACAGGCTTCCCGGTGTGGCTGACAGCTCATAGGAATGCACATCTACACCAGGAAGCATAATCAGTAGAGAAAACAAACATTGTGAATCACAAGGTAGATCTGTGTTAGTCTGCAAAATTTAGGCAGTCCTCCACTATATATGAAGCTAAATCATCTAAATTATATATATGTGTGTGTGTGTGTGTGTGTGTGTGTGTGTGTGTGTGTGTGTGTGAGGAGATTCAAGTGTAATTTGACTTATCCACACAAAGCTAAAAACATAACATTTAAAGAAAAGAATCTGGAGTAACAGTGTACAGTAAGGACAAAATTACAACACTAAAATACTGTGAAATTAATAGAAACAGCCTTCTGCGGTTCAAGATATGTGCAACTGAGCACTATTTAATTTGATGATAAAAACATTAACAAAATTTGTATGTCTATGCGTGTATTAAATAAAACTTTTCACAAAAACTGACAAACTCCCGCGAGCTAACTGAACTTACCGTTTTTTTTTTTTTTGTCCTCAGAACATCACCTTTTAAAAAAACTATGGAGGGGACAAAAATGGAGGGAAGGAGGGAACATAGCATGAGATACAGCACCGCTTCGTCTCTTGCGGTCACAATCCTCTTCTACGGTTAATAAACCAGGCTGCTTGCAAAGCTATCGCACGGGTGCTACGGGGAAATAGTTTACAACACAGACTGATTTTTTCATCACTGTACAAGAGACCACTGCTCATTTACTTTTAATAAGTGGACGTTTAAGTTTGACTTGGTGGCGCTGAGCTCCCGCTTTTATTTTTTTCTCAGAACGTCACGTTTAAAAAATTACGATGGAGGGGACAAAAATGGAGGGAATAAGTCCCTAGAAGTCTAATAAAAAAGTATCTAAAGTAATGCTAACCTTTAATAATGAGATAGCGCTGCTCATTTAATTTAATAAACGGACTTTAGTCGCACACAAAGTTAATAACACAGCTAACTCATGCAATGACTTAGCATATTAGCTTGCTACGTGGCCAACATTACTCACCATGTCCGTCTTAAAAACATTTACAACATTTAAGCAACTTTTATGGCGGCTACTTACATTTAGCTCAGTGGTGCAGAACCAGTGACAAGTGCAGAACAGAAGCGCGACCTCCGGCGGTTAATGCACCTCCGACCCTCGCTCTTCTTCTCCGTCTGCTGAGAAGCTTCGCCTTCGAGAGCTGACTGAGCAAATGCTACAAAATAAAAGCACTTCCTGTGCGTGTAATTTCACAATAATTCGTAATTTCATGCTTAATATGATATTTAGTACAGACAGACAGAGTAGTTATTTCAAAATAAGGCAAAGTTTCAAGCAAGGATAAACTTAATATGGAAGAAGTGATTATGTTAAACAGAAAGGACATGTCAAAAAGGACTGATTTCAAAATATATAAAGCTTTACAACAGGATTTGATTGTGAAGAATATAGATATTAAAGAAAAATGGGAACTGGAAGTGAACATAATGATAACAGATGAGGAATGGGAGGAAACACTTGAAGCAGGCCATTAACTAATAGTCCGTCTTGGAGGGAATTTGAATGGAAGGTGAAGATGCATGCTTTAAAACTCCACTTATCATGTCTAAATAGTAATGTTTCAAATTTATGTTGGAGAAAATGCGGGCTAGTGGGAGATTTTTCACATATACTTTTGGACTGCCCTAAATTCATACCATTCTGGGAAGGTGTTAAGGAGAAATTGAAAGAACCTTGAAGGTGAAATTACAATTTAAGTTAAAATGGTTTGTACTGGGAATGCTGTACCAAAAATCGTACACACATAATGGAGACATACGTAATCAGAATTCTGCTTATGACTGCCAATAAGTGTATTACAGTTTTATGGCTGGACACAGAACCCCCAAGGGTGGCACAGTGGAGAGACAGAGTTAGACAGGTCTACAAAATGGAACAAATTAATGCAAGACTATGACTGGGACTAGGGAAATTTGAAAAAAATTGGGAACCAATAAAACAAATGTCAGAAAGATAATACTCTCATGTGAAAATTATTATTATTAATTTTTATTTTTTTTATTTATGTATTTTTGTCTTTTGGGTGAGTTATTTAGCTAGATCAAAGTAAAATGTAGAATGCAGTAGAGAGCAGATAAGATGAATACAGAGAAAGCTTGTCAGAACTATATGTACTGATTGGTGATTTGGTTAAGCTGGATAGATCTTATGAACACAAGGAAATTCGAACTTTGTTCAGGGAAACACTGCCCTGGAGAAGGGAAGAAGAAACTCAAATGCATCTCCATGTCAATGTTGTTCTAATTCAAAAATAAAAAGTTCCAAATATATATATATATATATATATATATATATATATATATATATATATATATATATATATATATATATATATACTTATATATATATAAGTATATATATATATAAGTATATATATATATATATATATATATATATATATATATATATATATACTTATATATATATAAGTATATATATATATATATAAGTATATAAGTATGTATATATATATATATATATATATATATATAAGTATATATATATATATATATATAAGTATATTTATATATATATATATATATAAGTATATTTATATATATATATAAGTATATATATATATAAGTATATATATATATATTATATATATATATATATTTACTTAGATATATATTATATTATATAAGTATATATATATATATTAAGTATACTTATACATTACTTGGTGAAATATACTTCTGATAGAGTCAAGTACAAGTATAGTCTAAATGTAAGTAAACTTTAATGTAAGTATGTATTAAAGTATACTTAGTAGTATTTAAAAAATGTACTCGGATAACTATACTTCTAATAAGTACATTGAAAGTAAACTTGGAAGTATACTGTATTCATTTTTAGTATACTTCAAGTATACTTCAGTGTACTTCTTTTTCGTAAGGGGAGTCATGCTTCTGCGTCAGTGCGGAGACACGCAACGCCATTATCCGTCCTTGCAAGGGCTCTCCAGCAGGCCCGCAAGGACGGACGGAGTCGAGCTCTCTTTTCTAAACATCCGTTCATTGAGACAGAGAACGCAAGCTGGTGATTGGTCAGGGCACCACTGTCGTCTTCACTGCCACCATTGCGCCCTCAAAAACTTAACGAGAGCCAAGGATAACTAGCGGCAGACACGGAGAAGCTTGAAGAATACCTCGCGAAAAAACTCTAAAAACATGAACGCTTAATTCCCCCATCACCAGAGGAGTGAAAAGATGAGCAGGAGGCATTTTACTTGTGGACGGAAATGACAGGAAACGTGGGTTTAGAGGTGGCGAGCGCATGAAGAGGTGGAGGAGAATGACAGACAAATTTGTCTGTGTGAAAAAGTCTCTTATATACAAAAAAACACAATATAAACAATCAATCAATCAAAGATACTTTATTAATCCCAGAGGGAAATTACACCGATACATGACAGGATACCACAGAACAGCGCTACGCCCTCTGCTGTCCTGGCGGGGAATTGCTTTGCAACGCTCCCCAGGAGACGGAGTCTCCGTCCATGCGTGTGTCTCTCCCTTTTGGAGCTGACGGAGAAGCGTGACTCAGGCTTTACTCTTCATTACTTCTCTCTCACTCAGGACAGCTACGCCTTACAACTGTGTTTGTAACAAGCTGAGTTTAGTAGAAATAAGATTGTAATGCCTTCCCCTGTCTAGACCGAGTGTCCTTGACTTACTCAAGGCAAGTAGCTCGAGGCTGTTTTAGACTTTAACACAACACAAAGGTAACTGCTCTTCTCACCTTCCCTCTGGCTCAGACCTCTCCTTTCCCTTCTTCTCCCCTCCTGATACTTTCCATGTGTGGTGGTGGCTGCAAATGCTTAATGTAATGACTGGTTTCACTCTCAATTTCAGTCACTTTGGAGAATCGAGCGAGCCGCACTCCTCAGAGGATCAGAAGATAATCAATGTTGGGTTTTATTTTGGTCTGCATTCATCAGATCCTGTCGTTGTGTTGTTTGTGTCTTTATGCGGAGTCAGCTTAACATCTTCCAGAGTTTGCTGTTGGCGTTGATTGAGACGGCTTCTGAATGTGTGTCTTTGTGGCGATCGTCTGATCTGCTATCAGCTGCCTGTGGTTAGGTGTGGTGGATCTGTCATCACAGTGGCTCAATAACACTGACCTCAGACCAGCGCTTCCAGGAAAGGCTGTCATCTGATCTTCAGGATCAGTTTTCCACTTTCTAGGTAGCCAACCATTCACAAAGAGGCATCTTTAACCAGTTTAGTGAGACCACACAATGTGCATGTGTCTGTGCATATGGTAGAGGGAGAGAACGCCAACCAGATTTACATTGTTGTCTTTCTAAATGGCTGCCTCCTTCCCTTTTTACTCCAGCTCTTACTCTGCGTAAAACATTAGGGCAATCTCACAAAATGATTTCCAGGCTACGCTCAGAAATAGAGATCTTTTTTCTTTCTTTCCAGGGAGCCTGCTGGCTAATGTTGGGATATGATGGCAGTGATAATGGATCTGTTGAGAGGTATATTCCGTCTTGTCCACACTTTTGTTCTACTTTTGTTCAGCGGGTAAACAAAATGATGGATGGACAGAACTTGCCCCTGTACAAAGCTCGGTTATCTTACACCCCTTTGTTCGCTGATACTGCCTTCAGATTGTCCATTATGATCAATGCCGTTCAACTAGGCTCCATCGCTCAGTTTGACTGCCAGTAAAAAAAAAAAAAGAAAAACACACCCCGGACACTCAGAAACCCAAGTAGACATGATGGTAGGAGGAAATCAGGGTGAATCGGGAGCTTGGCAAAAGTATAGATTTGCTTCACGGGTGGCAGCGGAGCGTAAAGCCAAATGTATGTACTCATGTGGGCCTTTTAAGCCCCACAAAGACACACAGACATCATGAATCATTTACAGTGAGATGTGGGCAGCAGTTAAACTAGCGCCGTCTTCATTCTCAGCGTATGAATGTGTGCGCCTGGGTCTGTTGACCCTCATGTGGACTTGATAAGTTCCACTGACATTGTGTTTTCTCTTTGTGGTTGCTGAGCATTCCAGTCTGGGAAGGGTGTGTGTTTCTCATCAGTTTGTGACTGTAGATGATTAGACTGGAGTCCATCCATGAAATCCCCTCTAGGTCCCATCAAAAAGAGGCCGTTTGTTGGTGTGGTCATGTCGATTTTCAGTATGTGTTGAAATTAGGACATTTGAGAGTTTAATTCAATAGAGGGAACTTCAACAGTTCATGATTGTTGGCAATGGGGGGATTCTGCTTGGTGATATATGAATTGTGAAGGAGTCTTTGCTCACCTTTTGTTACATTTTTAAGCATCAAATAATTTAACTAACTTTAAAATTGCTAACCTGGTTTAAAAATATGTTTTTTGGCCACTGGGTGCTTTTTACTCTTTTCACCCCAAAACTTGTGTCCTAAAAATAAATTGACCAAAGTGGAGGTCAGAGGAAGTAGTTTTGGGTCTAAAAACACCACAAATTAAAAAAAAATTAAAAGTCAAGTGAAATTTGTATCATTTCTAGATCGTCCAGCTATTGTATGTCAGGTTTTTGGCTGATAGGTCCTTTGGAATTAATGTCTTTGATGAGAAACTACACCGCCCAGCCAAAAAAATAAAGTCGCCACCAAAATAAAAGACCACACACTTATTGGACCACCTTTAGCTTTGATTACGGCACACGTTCGCTGTGGCGTTGTGTCTTACCGAGGTCTTGCATTGATGATGGTAGAGTCTGACTGCTGCACAAGCCATGCAGTAATTATCCATTAGGAGGCTTTATTTGCTTACTTAGTGCATTTTAGTTGTCAGATTTGTTTTTGTAGATTAAACAGAGAAAAGTGAGCAAATTGTGTTATTTTTGTTGTCTGCACTTTAGCTTTTGTCATCTATGGAAGCAAAAATCATTTTTCAGTCATTGCTCTTCTCGTTCATCGTTTGCTGTTTGCATTGGGATTGGTTGACTGGTGTTGCAATTTGCTTCTAAAAGAGAACAGAAGCAACAAAGGCAAGCATGTGCTATTAAATTATTCTGCTTTTCATAATAACACAGTGGTTGGTTTTAATTGAGGATCATTGTTGATTATATATTTAGTTCACAACAAAGGATCTGATGAAAAAAGTGACATTTTCTCTTTGGTTTTAAGTTTGTTCCAGAGAAAGGCTGTTTTCTTTTATGAACACAGCATAAATATGCAGGATTTAGTTTGGATGATAATGGTGGTGGTGGTGGGAGTGTCTGACCTTCTCTTTGAGATCGCCCTGCCTGCAAAAACAAGGTGCAGCTCATCTGTAACAAGCGAACGGAGACACAGCTTGAAGGCACTTGCATCATTTATTGTCGGGAGAAAGTGAGATAAGAGCGAAGGTGTTGACAGAGTCAGATTTTAAAGAGCGGCTGCAAGAGGGTAAAATGGAAAAGCATGAAAACTCTCGGCCACACACAGTAACACTAAAACACACACATGCACACATGCAAGCCTGTGCTTTTGGCATGATGCCAAATGCCTTACAGCATCGATCTATTACCTTTCTCACCTCCTTCTCTTCTCTGTTCTCCCTCACTCTTAACACCTTGCTTTTTTCACCAACCTATAACTCTGGCTTTATTATTTTTGAACCCTATGAAAACCAGATCAACACTTGAATGAAGCGTGCCAGAAACTTTAGCTGTGCTTGGATTTATTTTCACTTTTGGATGCATATTGAAGCAGCCGTGTTGCAGCATAACAACCTAAAGCTCATTCCCTGAGTAGAATGAGCTGAAGCTCCTCCGGTAGCAGACAAGGCATCCATCCAAATGAACTTTTGCCTTTTCTACCTATCAGCTGGTGTCCCATCAAACCCAGTGTAGTTATTTCACTTTATGTTAGAAAATAAATCTGAGAGTTAAATGCACCAGTAGAAGTATTTAAACCATCTATAAGTGCATTGAATTGCATCAAATGAGCTAAATGAATAAAGCTGCCTTGCTTTATTTGTGTAAAATCTCATGCATATTTATTTACATGCATTTCCTTTATTTGTATGCCCTGTAGGTTGGACAGCCATTAAATGGACAACAGCAGAAGCTGTTTTCACGTTTACTTCACTTTCTCCTGCACCCGTCTTTTGAAAGTGAGAGTATTTATCTTAATAAACTATAAATATTCCAGCAGATGTTTGTCTGAGATTCTGCTCCTTATAAAATCCCCATGAAATCAGTTGGGATGAAAATCTTTCTGAGTGAGGTATCTTGTGCATTTCCTGGCTCCACACACACAAAATAAGTACTTGTTGTTATTCCAGTTTAGGTTTGACGTTTACTGGAAAACAATCAAAAAGAGTTTTATAATTTATTCTGCCTCTGGGGGTATTTCCAATTTACCCCCAAATCTTAGAAATAGAAAGAAAAAAAAAGGAAAACAAAAGAGCTGCCAGAACAAGAGGTGACCATTCAGAGCAAATGTGACCTTCTGAATGTTTCGTCCTGGATGTTCCTCACAACTTTTGCATGTCTTGATTAACATTTCTTTATTTTTTAAGTTTGTTGGTTTGTTCTCCAGCCCTAATGAAGCGCTTGAGAATTTGACCTTTGCCACAGATTGTAACTAAATTTGTGCCTGCTCAGATTGTTTATCTGGGTGTGTTGTTATTTGGTTCTCAGTAGTAACTTGAGTAATTTGTTGGATCTTTTCCAGCTCCAGCAACTGCTCTCTAAAGGCCTACACTTTGTAAACATGGTTGTTTATGTGTGTGTGACTACTTGTGAGCTTTTACCGCGCAGAGAGGAAGAAGGTAGTTAGCATTTAGTGGCAGCACACTGCCATTCTTTTAACAGCTCTCACACACCTCATTACCTCCTCTAATGAGAAAGTAATCAGACACATTCCACCTCGGTGTTTCTGTCCTTTTCCCTCTTTCAATGGGAGAGTAAAACAAGGAGGGATTAGCGGCTAAGCTAAACATTTTCTTATCACACCATCAGTTCAAGAAATGAGAAAAACGAACACTTTTAGATGCAATGAAATGTAAATGGACCTCATTTTGTTGCACATTTTACTTGAGTCTACCACTGAAAGCCACCCATTCACAAACACACACACACACACACACACACACACACACACACACACACACACACACACACACACACACACACACACACACAGAGAGAGAGAGAGATCTGTATAGATCTGAGAACAAGTACAGAGTGTGACAGGGTGATGAAATAAGGGTGAAATGCTGTGTAAGCAGCAGAACTTTCTTTGTAACTATTGATGTGGTGTCATTGATTTTTTTTAAGACTTCTATCCAACACTGTCAGTCCTTTCAGCTCTTTGTATTTGCTTTAGAAATTTGCTGTAAGTCCCATCTCCTTAACATTCTTTTAAATGTAACTTAGATTTATTAATTTTCCTTGATTAGTTCAACCTGAGACTGCGTGATGTCTCTATCATAGGTCTACATCTTCTCGGGCATCTCTAAATTGACTCCTGGGTGTGAGTGTTTCCCTCTTATGTGGTCCTGTGAATCATTCATCCATGCACACACACACACACACACACACATTTACACACTATGAAGGTGATGAGCTACATTTTGCTCCTGGGGTGTACTGACAGAGGAAAGGCTGGTGCCTCCGGCCCCCCTGGCCACCACCAGAAGGTTAGGAGGGTGAACTGTCTCGTCCAACGACCTGCAACCCTCCGATTAAGGGGCGAGCACTTAACACTTCTGCCACCATCCCCCCCAATAAAATTTCAAAGGTGACACATTATGCTAAATTAATGTTTTGCATCCTTTTGTGCGACCATGTGGGCCTCTACTGCATCTATAAACACTCCAAATGTGAAAAAACCCAACCACTGTTTTTTTTTGTCAGTTTAAGGAATTATGTGCCTAAAATGAGCCATTTCAAAAAGTCCCCGTTTGTGATGTCACAGTTGGGGAAATTAGCACAGAACTACACCTCCCCTCTTTGCTGCTGGAGGGGCAGCGACTCTACTATAAGCCCTTTCCAGATACTAGAGCTCCTCACCTCATAGCAGCCAATCAGGGAAAGGATGGGTGTGTCCGGCAACAGCTTATGATTTAAACTCAAATTTTCTAAATAAAGCTGCTGAAATTGTTTTGAGACATGTTTTTTTGTATATATATATATATAAAACCTGTTATAACGTTACAACAATATAATCATATGTTACCTTTAAACACAACTAATTGTGATCACAAATAGTGTGCACATGTCATCCACAGAGTCTGATGTATTCAAATGTCTTCATTAGAAGTGGATGCTAGTCGACAAGGTTGGTGCACCACTGCAGCATCCAGAGATACTCTCTTTAATTGGACCATATGCACAAAATGCTATGCTAATGCCTTTAAACTGGCCTTTTGCTAGCTAGGATGATTATCGTTATACCTCTAAAGTAGCCATTTGTGGGACATTTATTTGGAGTATTTTTGCATGTGGTGAGATGGAGATCAGTGTTTAATGATGGGAATCAGACAGGAACCAGACATTATCTTCAGTGTGCTGCTAATCTCCAGACCAGGCGCCTTGAGATATATCTGATAACGCCGCTAATCTTTCCAGCTAATGTGGGGATTCTTGTAAACAGTAGCTCAGCTTTAATATCAGACCGATAAAACAATTCCATTGTTTAAGGTTTTCTGTGAGCGAGACATGAAAAATAGCCCATTTGTATTATTGCAAGGGCTGGACACACACACCTGAAAACATGTGTTAGCTCACTATTAAGCCAACAATGGGAATGAACTGTTAGCAGAAAGCCAGGCTGCATGCAGTGCAGTAAGTTAAATCCAAACCAGATCTAGTCTGTATTAACAATGACGTAGCCACATTCACTCAGGCGATGGTTCAGACACCTGTAATCAGAAAAGTCTGGTGGGCACTCTGGGTGCAGGACATCATTACAGACCTGCAGGAGATGCATGGAGGCCTGGGCAGGGACCCGTGCTATTCTAACGAGAACATAGAGCCTGAGAAGTGGAAAGTGTTCTGCATGCTGGTCTCTGTAGGTTCAACACAGCTGTGTTGTGCGAGTGACATCTGGAGGTGGTGACCCCTGTTCCTGCTTCTGATGTTTGGCTGTGTCTGCTCCTGTAGTATTTCACAACACAACTGCCCTGAGGTTATTCTGACACAACGTGCAGACTCACACTTTGAGTGAGCACTGGCCAGATACTCGAAGGCATGAAACATTTTTTCCTGTTAGTAATCACCATGCAGCGCCTTCAAACTTACCATCTTTGGGTTACAGCACAAGCGATGCATTATTGTGGTATCTGCTGAAGCACTGGAACGCTAGATTCACAATCGGGATTTAGTTTTTTAGATCTCGGTGTCCTTCATGCCTCATTGTGGTGAGCGTAGTCATACAAACGTGTCTGCTCTTGCAGGGATCAGTGCTTCGCTCTAAATCAGCATCCTGACTAATTCATAATGTCGAAAATGTTGAAGCCGAAACAGTTGGGTTTGAGCTTAGAAAATAACAGTAAGGGGCAACCACAGACTATGTAAAATACAGCATGATGGTGTCCCACAGAAATGCTCTGTTTGCCATTTTAAGAATGCGTAAATGCAGAGATGTTGCATGGCTAAATTTAATTTGCCCTGGCTCCCATTACGAGTCAAACCCATCGATACATTCTTTAGAGGCACAGCGCAGACGGTGGGACCCAAACCAAGACCACTGTGATTTTTCTGTTAGATTTGACAGGAAGGCGAAAGGAGAAAGATGCTACAGTTAAATAAGGGATAGGCGGATTTTCTGGTGTGACACATACCACCAATTAGGGTTTTCATTGCTGGAGCTTTCTTTTCTTTTCTGGGCAAAAGTTGTCTAGAAACGACTCGCATTTTTAAAGCGACCTCCCACAACTCGAGCATCAAATCCAATCAAACAGCACCATAAATGGGAGTGTATAGATCCCTCCAGCCAATCCCATTAGAGCGTGCTAATGGGATTATGGGGGTTTTAGTGTGCGGATTCCACCCAAGAGCTTTCATTTTGGCACTTACACACATAAAGCACCGTATTCATATCGTTGTCCCGTCTTGCCTTTCATCCTCGCTCCTTCATCTTCTTCTTCTCCTAGCTTCTTCAGACCATCCACTGGTTCAGCATTCTGTTCGAATGTTTTATTGCAACCCACAAATGACCACACACAACCAAAGCAGCGACGAGACATCCTCCCAGATGTCTGGGTGGAGAGCTGTAACAAACGTGTCTGCACTGCAGAATTTCACTTTCTTAAAGTTGGACGTTTTTTGTAAGAACCGGAGGAAAAGGTGAGATGATTGGTTTGCACTTAGCAGGGGTCAGGTCCAGGTAGACCAAAACTCTCACTCTGACCATGAATCACTTTTTAATGAATCGTTAAAGCCGTGCGGGCCAGACGGACTCAGCTGCCAAAATAACAACAAACGAGAACAAAACTGATTTGGATCCCATAATTAGCAGAAAGAACAGAACTGGTTTGCTGTTTGGGATAAGCTCCTGCTACATTTACTGGTAAAGCAGATAGTTTATTGTTATTTAAACTGTGTTGCACTCTAGCTCACAGATTTCAGATGAGCTAAAAATAAATAATTAGATGGCGCGATTCAAATTAGCTACCAGGCAGAATGTTTATATCCTTATTAGGTGTGCCTAATTTTCACATCTGTAATAAAAGCCACGTAAATGTAAATAATTCCATCATAATGATGTTTATATGGTTTAACGCAAAAGGAGAGTCGTTGCCATGTTGATGCATTCCATTTTTATTGGCGTGGGTCTGAAAACATGGCGCAAGACCAAACGATTAGCTTTCAACAGAAATTGCAACATTATACTCCATGAAATTAAACACATTCCTGTTTTAGTAGGGGGTGCAAAGGCACTGCTCCTAAATCGTGCTCTAGCGTAAATACACAACCTTCAGCTTATTAGGAACTCCACCGTTCTGTGTCCGAGTGTTTCATTTGGAGACATTTGACGTTCATGAAGATTAAATAAGTCAGATTCATCGCTGGTATTTTCATCGTTTGTTTAGTTTAATGGATTCTGGAGTCGTGCGTTGGCCTCTCGGTGGGCGAGCACAAGCGTTCTGTTCACTACTGCACACCCAAATCTGTTATAAAAAAAACAATAGCTTCTTCTCTTTCATCCACTTTTTGCCTTCCTTCTGCTCTTTTCCCTGCACTCATTCGCTTGTTTAAAGACTACAATTTACACTTCATTAAATAATGAACACACACAACAAAACAAAAGCTATCTTCTGTGTAGCGCCATGCACTGATGAATCCGTCCCGACGGATCGTGGAGGAAGTGTCATAGGTCACTGCCCTGCTGCCTGTTTGTTTAGTCTTCATGCAGCCAGAGAGCCAGGTCCAAGTGCTGCAAACCAATTATAACATGAATGAACATTAGCTGCAGGCAAACACCACGGAGGTGAAAAAAAAGACATGGAGGTTAAGCATGAAAATTGTCTTCTGCCCGTTTCATGTATTAGCTGTTGATGGAAAATTGATGAGGAATGGTTCAGATTGGAAAAGTCACACATCTACGCCACACTGTAAATTACAAACTACCCTCACAAATCACTGCCTGCTGTATGAGTGAGTTGGATGGTCTTCCTTGTCCATGAGACAAGGCACGTCTTTTTCTACAAAGCCATTATTGGACTTCTACCCTCCTATCTCCAGGAAAGCTTCTGGTTATTACATTCTCAGATCAAGTCACTGCTATCTATTAAAAGTACCGAAAGGTAGAACAGATTTGGGGAAGAAGGCATTTAAATGTGCTGCTCCTCAGGCTTGGAACAAAATCCAAGAGCGTCTAAAACTAGATGAGCTGGTCTCGCCAACTACGTTTAAACGATTGTTGGAAGGGTTGGAGGGAGGGTCATCTGGCTGTAGATGTTTCATCTGATGTATCGAGTGCTCTTTTATGAGAGGTTTAACCCTTTAAAATGTTGGACTTTTATTATGTCACTTTGGAAACTTTTATGATTGCCACTGTTTCATAGATTTTACATTTTGGCTTGATTGTTGATTTTATTTTTTAACCCAGTTTATGTATTTCATTATGCCATTTTTGCCTGTGTCTGTGTCCGGACCCATGTCTTTGCTCCTATTCTTGTTCAGGAGGCTCTTAGAAAAGAGATTTTTAATCTCAATGAGGTCTATTGCCTGGTTAAATAAAGGTTTGTTTGTTTGAGTGATTGATTGAGTGATTGATTGATTGATTGATTGATTGATTGATTGATTGATTGATTGATTGATTGATTGATTGATTGATTTATTGATTGAGTGATTGATTGAGTGATTGATTGATTGATTGGTTGATTTATTGACTGAGTGATTGATTGATTGAGTGATTGATTGATTGATTGATTGATTGATTGATTGATTGATTCATTGATGATTGATTGAGTGACTGATTGATTGATCGATTGGTTGGTTGATTTATTTATTGAGTGATTGATTGACTGATTGAAATTGGCATTCATGAACTCTCCCATCTTGGCTTGCGACGGGGAAGGCTGCCGTTGATTTAGGGCCAGAATACACTCGCTGTTTAACCCTGGGTTGTTGCGTTTTTGTTCACATATTTGCTGCCACATGGCACTGCACTGCATGTAGTACTGGAAGTGTTCCACTAGGGGGGTGCACTAAATAACTCAGACTGGATAGAGATCTGGGTTTGTGGGTACAACCAAAACAAACATGGCATCAATAAATCAGCTCACAGAAGCCCCCTTCAGACAGGCCATGGAAAACGGAAATGTTCAGGACTCTGCCCTTAAGACTTTTGTGTCTGAATACAAACATCCGGATAACCTTTTCCGTAACTTAACCGGATGAAGCCCTTAGTAACAGGACCGGACTTGTCACGGACAGGGTGGCTGCTTCAGACTGGTGATGTCGAGTTCCGGACAGGGAGGAGGGGGAGGAAAAGGGGACCGGGGGACGCTGTGCACACCTAGATAGCTTGCTTCTGTAGCATGAGGTGAACCACGGCAGCTCGCCTCCTATGGTACCGTCTCCTAGACAGGCGACGGAGCGCATCACACCGCTTCCGTGATTCCTTTATTAACTCATTCACTGCCAGCCGTTTCCTGATCACTAACGGCCTTCGTTGCCAGCGTTTCTCATCATTTTTACTGTTTTTTTAAGAGTCACAGAACGTTGCGCGCTAGCATGATGTCGATGCCAAAACAACCAAAACAAAGAGGAGACGAAAAGTGTTTCTTAAAGATAACAGCTGTTCCTCCACCGCGGCCTGTGGTTCATGGAGCAGAGAAGAAAGAGCAGTCTTGAGGACAGAGCTCACGGAGATGAGTGACGTCATTTTCGCGCTGCCACGACTCGGAAATCCACAAAAAGTTAAATTTTTTGGTCCGGATTTTATGGTCGCTCCTCTTCTGAGAAGGATAACAACATCTTCTGGGCTAAAAAACAGCTGCTTGACTTGTGGAGTCCGCCATTTTCCACAGTGCCAGCCTCGTTGTTGCGAGTGGACTGTTTGGCGACCCACAATGGTGCCCTCTATTGGCTGGTAGATGCAAGCATAAACCCAATGTCGCCCATCAAATAAATATTTTATTCATTTTTAATTAAAATATATATTTTAACTCATTCACTGCCAGCCGTTTCCTGATCACTAACGGCCTTCACTGCCAGCGTTTCTCACCGTTTTTACTGTTTTTTTAAGAGTCACAGAACGTTGCGCACTAGCATGATGTTGATGCCAAAATAACCAAAACAAAGAGGAGACTCACCTTTTACATCAGGAAAAAGCCGGGTTTTTCAAGAGTTATCCGTTCTTTCATAATCCGTTGTCGAATTGTGATCGGCAGACGCTTTTCCGGTTCGCGCCTCACTTTTTTTACAGGAACGGCCCAAAACGATCTCCAAACACATGGATGTGTTGCTTCCTGATCATGTGATCTGTGACGTATGCGAATGAAGATCGGCTTCAGGGCTGAGATGTTTGTTCTCAGCGCGGGGGCTCGTTCCGATGCTCAAACAGTAAAACAATGCAAATGACGACTTTAGTCGTCATTGGCAGTGAATGAGTTAACCATTGAGCTTCATCATCCAGGTCTCTTATGCGTCTTCATGTGCGCAGAATTATGCTTAACATAAGTCCGATCAGTGAGACGAATTCTATCTCTTCGTCGGCCATGTTTGACTGAATAGCTTTGTTTGGGTAAATGACACATGTACGCCCGCCGCACTATGTTTACGCAATATCTGGGTACAATCTTCCCACCCCCTCCCCCTCAGACATCTGGAACTTTTCCCTGCAGTGTGAAGGCAGCCGAAAAGCCAAGTTCAGGTACAAAAGTGGTGTGTCTGAAAACACAGTTCTGGTTAAAAACCGGACTGAATTGTCCACACATGTTCCAGAATGTCAATCTGAAAAGGGCTCAAGTGGTTAATTTTGAGATCATGACAGACCAAAAGACAGCAGCTGTATCATAGATAGCGTGAAAGACCTCTAAACCAGCGACAGAGTCAGCATGGTGGGTGTGTCTCGCTCATTTTGTCAACTCCACCTACTGTTCACTTGTATATTGCTGCGTTCAGACGCGTCAATTTTAGGGACGTGCACAAGCAACTCTTCAAATCAACGCAAGTAACGTGTGGCAGCCATTTTAAACATGGCTACATGTTGTTAAACAGCAAGTATATCACGACCCTTACTATCCAGGAGAGAGCAGAGAACATCTCGACTAGTAGAAGCTAACCATTAGCATTAGCAACTCCAAAACTGGGCAGAACTCCTTCGGGCTTGTGTTATTTGTGGAGATAAAACAACATCAAGACTCCAAATTGTGCTGTCCTCCGATCTCCTCTGGCTAACTTCTACTTCCTGAAACAGGAGCACTAGAGCTTTTTTCCCATAGAGATCGACCCACAAGGCATTCATTTACACTAGAGACCACTGCATGTGTTAAAAAATTTTGTGAACTTAGTCTTTAAGAGAAGGAAATAAAAATCAGTGTTGCTTGTTTTGTTTTATGTCTTCACAGAGATCTGAGTGAGAACTTTGTTCAGTCCATCCCAAGAAAAGCATTCAGAGGAGCTACAGACATGAAAAATCTGTAAGTAAAACTTCACTGTAAGAAATAAAATGTTGAATTTAGTTAATCAAGTTATGTTGACTGGTTCCACTAAACCTAGCTGCTACATTTGCTTTTATCATAACAACGTCTATCATTAATACATTTTACCAGCTGGCATGACTTGATTTATTTAGTTCAACATTTCATTTCTTAAAGTGCAGCCGTTAATCTTATTTTATAACACAAATGTCAGCATTATTGATTTGCATGCACTGATAGAAGAAAATATAAGCAAAGAACAACGAACGAGTCCAGTTCAATTATCCGATCACTTTTTATGGCAGGATTAAAGCAGCACACACACGCTGGTGTGTAAGCATGTTCATCGACTGAACAGCGTCACACACAACCAGCTCCCTAAAGACGACTTATGCAGAAAAGGAGTTACATTTTCAACGAGGTTCACACGCGCTTGCATGGATTTACGACCTGTATCAACGGGGGTAAAAAAAATACGTAAAGTTCCCTTTTGCTGCTCTTTGGGGGTTTAGACGAGCTGAGAAGACCAAACCTGTATTGATTAAGCAAAGCCCATTAGCTTACAGTATCAATGGTTACAACTACAATACAGGGAGACTGAAAGACTGTGTGTGTGTTTGATCCGCAGGCAGCTGGATAAAAACCACATCACCTGCATTGAGGATGGAGCGTTCAGAGCGCTGAGGGGCCTGGAGGTGCTGTGAGTATCTGGACTGATGCTATTCGTCCAACACAATGCTGCACGCCTCCATGAAAGCACTTATCTGTATTAAAGCATCGTTGGTAATAACCTTAACTAATACACACAACACAGGGCTTACGTTCCATTCTAAAATACCCACCCTCGTGAGGGGCAGCATGGAGACCAAGCTCCGTTAAGTCACAGCTGACAGCAGGGTTCCTCTCCATCACATTACCACCCACCCACCGCTCCACCTCCATGCAGCCATCGGATGAAGGGGTTCCTCTTATCATCGATGTTCAGGAATCACGTTCAGGCTCCACAATCATGACTATGATATGCAGCTTTCCAACATCTACAGGGTATCTGCAGGTTTAAGGGAGCCAAATTTAAGACATTTTAAGACCTTTTTTAAGGCCACTTTGACCAAAATTAAGCTATTTTTTTTAATTAAATTTAAGCTATAATTTCCAGCTATTGCCTGGAACCGGTGCTAACCACGTCGTGAACGTGGGATTAGCCATCCAGTTACCATTAATGTTGCACTTCCCCATGGCGCAAGCTCCCACTAGCTTAACCAGCTAATGTGCTCATCTAAAAAGAGCCCCCTTTCACAAACCAACCAAATGTGTACGGTTCCGCTTACGCCAATATCGTACACAAAAAATGCTGAACTAACTAGAAATTCACGAAAATTTTATAGAAATAAAAGAATCTTGTTTATTGGGTCTTTGGGCATTTAAGACCTTTGAAAACTGTATTTAAGGATTATTTGCCATTTTTAAGGATTTTTAAGGCCTTAAATTTGGAAAAGCCAATTTAAGACTTTTTAAGGACCCGCGGATACCCTGATCTAGATAATTGTTTTAACTAATTACAAGTTCTTCGTCTGGAACAACGAGGACCAACCGTGCGAGCAGCGGAGACAAATACGCTTGGTTTGATGCTGAAAGACTGCTGAGTTGGATTTAGACAGCGGTGAAAAGATTGAGGACTGCTTATGTGGATTAATTAATGCAGTGATGTAGTGTTGTAATAATGGTGCAAAAGGGCACAGGAGGTTGTTTAGATGCGAGGTAGGGGGAGGAAGAAAGCTCGTGTTGACAGGAGGAGCAGGTTGAAAAATGGTGAAGGGTTATTAGGCTGATTGAAACGACCTGATTTCCCCTCCGCAGCTGATGCTCCACGTTCGATGGAAGTGTGTGCATGTGTGTGGGAGGTGTGAGGGGCTTCCCATCTGTGTGAAATGAGGTGGTATATTCCCAGTGGGACATGACTGAAGACAAAAAAGAAGGAATTAAAGAGATGGAGTGGAGAACATTCATGACTGTTTTGCTTTGCCTGTTTCACAGAACGCTGAACAACAACAACATCAGCAGCATCCCCGTCTCCAGCTTCAACCACATGCCCAAACTCCGAACTTTGTAAGTCACTACCTGAGCGTTCTCTCTCTGTTTGCAGAAGATGTTGGGAATCAATCTTATCCACACACAGACGAAGTGGAGAGAAACCTTTGAATGTCACCTCGATGGGAGCTGACAGCTTCTGTCATTCCAGGCAGTCCCTGGGTGGCAGCCACAACCACGGAGCAATGCCAGGAGTCATTATGAGATCCATGCAGAGACAAAAATGGGCCCAGATAAGACAGAAATAGACCCAAAAGCTGATTGTGTTTTTGTGACGGCTAAATCTGAAAATTATGCACAAATTAGAACAATTATGCTCGCTGGAGCTCCGAGGCATGACTCTGCTGGCCGTGTGGTGACATTCTGTGCTGTTTTCACTCCCAGTGGGGTAATATTAAAGAGCTTTTCTGTTAGTGTGAACACTACATGTCTGTGCACATGGGTTAGCCTACACACACCAGGCGTCCGCTGCACAACGGCGAGAGTTATTCTGGACGGTCAACGCTCTGCAGGAATGCAGTGTTTGGAGTACTGGATTTAGAAATGTGTTCCTTTTTAGAATGTGCCATTTACAATTGTCCGTGCAGCGTATCATTTAGTGTGTTTCGCCACAAGGATTGGACATGATGACTTGTGGGAAAGGACAAACACTTTTTTGAAATGCTGTTTTCGTCCGCTGCTGGTGATAGCAAAATTGAAGCTCTTCAGTGGCGTTTATTTATTTATTTTTTCTCTCTCTCACCAGCCGACTCCACTCCAATAATTTGAACTGCGACTGTCACCTGGCCTGGCTCGCTCAGTGGCTCAGACAGAGACCTATGATTGGTTTATTCACCCAATGCACAGCACCTCTGGAGCTCAGAGGACTCAATGTGGCCGAGGTCCAGAAACATGAATTCAGCTGCTCAGGTAAGACCTCCTCCTGCTAAACCTTTACACTCAGACTTTTCTAATAAACTTTATTTTTCTGACACTTCACAACATTTCTCAAGGTGTACTTCACTGAAAATCCATTTGAAATGATTATTTCTGATTATCGTTGGCCACTCTGAGGTTTTCATGCAGGCTGAACACGAAAACAGTCTCCTACATTAGCTTTTCACACTGTCACTTAGCATTCACGCTGTTGGCTTAGCGTCCAGGAAACAGCAGAGGACGTCTGGGCTAGTAGAAGCTAACTGTTAGCATTATCAACTCTACCACATAGCAGAAATCCTCCAGGCTTGGGTATCTGTGGAAAACACCAGTGTTGCAGAGAAAACAGTCAGTAGTTGAGTCGCGTTTCTGTAAGCCAATCAGATGCAACGTATCCAAATATCATGAAGTAAGACTCCAAATCCTGCCTTCTGAAGCTTTCAACTAATCTGGCAATCTTCTAGATCCTGAAACTGGTGCGCCAGGGTGTTTTGCACCCAGAGAACGGCTTACAAGGCATTCATTTCTGTTACAGATCACTGTAAATGTATTGATTAATTGAGTGAACCACACCTTTAACAGCACATCATCGAACAGTTGGCTGTCAGTAGCATGTTGGTCTGCCTACTGCTCCCCCGTGTGTTATTGTATCCGTGTGTATTCACCTGGCAGCCACCTGACAACTGCCTTGCTCCTAGGCAGCCTAATGTATCCCACTGAGTTGGAAGGATGCTGGAAAAATTCCCACAGCTGGAGCCCAGGTTGCCCCGACTCTCAGCACAACCCCTCTCCTTGGTCGTCATTGTTTATTTCCACTCACAAGGATTTTATTTGAGACAGTGTTTCTCTTTTGCAACGAGTGCGTGTGAAAGAGTGCATGTGCACGTGGGAGTATGGTGGTGTGTGTTTGGGTTATCGCATCGGAACAATGGAAAAACAGCATGAGAACCTCCACTCCCCACAAGGCCATCCCACTCGTAACGCCAGCTGCGAGGGGGTGTTTGTGTCTACGTTTGGTGTGTGTTTGTACCTCTCTGTGTGCGTCTCCTGCTCCCTCCATGGGTTGTGGGTTTTACGCAGCCATACACCGTGACAGCACAGATCATTAAGTATTCATCGTCCAGGGAAAGAGACCCAAAGCGTGGGAGTGTAACGATTCCAGATACAAAAGTTGGAGCAGAAATAATTTGGTTTATAGTGGGACACAGAACTTAAATGTCTCATATCGAAAGAGGGTCGTATTTGCAGCTTCCATCCATGTGCAGCTGGATCAGGTGCCTCACAGATGAATGACTTTTATATGCATTTATAAGGAAAGGTGATAAAAAAATAACATTAATTGATTTTCTTTTTGAGCAAGACCTAAACTGCCTAGTTAGACTTGGATATGTTTTTGGGAGGTTGAGCGACCAAAAGTTGAACTCCCAGTGAAGGTCTCATGGATTCTCTGGCACACACAAATAAATAAGTATTTTTTTTTTTTTTCCTTTTTGACAACCAGACAAACAGAGTGTGTTTGTGTGTGTTCAGTTTGAGCTGTGACCAGTCGAGGCCACCTGTGGGGGATTTGGGGCAGGGTGGTGTTGTGTTGGAAAAGAGAAAGCGGGACAAGAGAGACGTGCTGCTGATGCTTGTGGTGGGAGAATGGAAACAGGGAACACTGAGTTATCTGTGGAAGCAAAATATGACGAAATCCCTCCACAGTCCCAGCAATTTTAAAAAAATAATTAGTTTTTTATTTGCCATCAACTAGTTTGAGAAAAAAGGATTTCAGACAAAAAATTTGTCTTCTTTCAATGAGTATTTTTTAAACATGTTTTGAGTGTTTTCTCTAACTTTCTGTGGAAAAAATGAATACAACTTGATTTAAAAATTGTTAAATCCAGGTGGAAAATGTAAAAAACTACACACTGTGACTTTAAAGGTACTACAAGTTAAGAATTTTATAATGACATAATCACAAGAGTCTAATATTTCAATCCTGCTGGAAGGAAGGTTGCACTGAAACGGACTTCCTGTGTAGTCAGTTTTTCTCCTTTCAAAAAAGTCAAAGAGGGATGCAGTCTCATTTACAATCTGTGAGCCCTCGGGGTTGCATAGTCTGCGCCAGCTAAAGCTGCAGCATCGGCCTTCGTAATTCGACACCGACCAGCAGAAATGTTTTGTAAAGATGCTCTGCCAGGAGCGACCCAGAAGTTATTTCTTGTACTCCTATGAAGCCACAACATCTTTTTCTTTTATTCTAATATTGAGTGGAACAGGCTAGAGGCTAACGTTAAGCTAACAGTGCCAACTGATGAATTAAAAACAAATAGTCGGCTCAAAAAAAATCTTTATCTACTTTTTCATTACAAACAACTCAACGGAACGGTAGAGAGACTGTCACTCGTTTTGGTTTGAAAATGGGCTGCAGGAACCAAATTTACCCACAGGATGTCGATCTTACTTCATTCTTACATATCATACCTTTAAAGCTGTTGTAACAAATCTACAGAACAAGTTAGTTTTGAACGCAAACACGGTCACAGAACACTCACCCCTCCCTTCGGGTATCTTCACTGAGACACAGAGACCTGCGATGCCAGAAGAGAGATAGCGTTAAGCACCAGTCACTGTTTTTTCGGTCCAAACGTCTTTCGTTGTTAACGGTGTTTTTCTTTTTGGGACTCTGGTAGTTTGTCCTAAAGTTGAAGTTTATGATTATTATTGAGCAGAGAACCTCTCACACCAATGGTGCCCTGAGTGTGCAATGAATGGAGGGCCCAGGGAAGCGCTGTGGTTCCAGAAGTTGCTTTCGCTCTGAAACGTGTTATTGGTGCAGGATTTTAGACAAATGTGAGAGAACCACTTTCATTATTTATTTTTTATTTCTTTCTTTTAAATCTCCACAGTATATTTTAGCTAGACTGTGTTAAAATGTTGTTAAGAGGCATGAAAAAAAATTTAAGCTAATATTCTATTTCCAAATTTGGCATTAAGATCTTCCAAAAAAAAAAAAACATAATTTTTGCATATCTAACTAAATCATCAAAGCAAACATGTGTCATAATCAGTCATAATCCAATGACTCCGGATTAAAGTTAAGCTACTTTTTCCTTAATGCTGAGATTTTATTGAGATAATCATTTACTCATAAACTCTCCTTCAAACCTATGATGGTTAACAGCAAACGTAACCCAATATGGGAAGCTACTTGTTCCAGTTATATGACAGAAAATGACAGATTATGGTAGTGTAATACCGCTCCTGGGTAAATGAAGTAAAAATATTATGTTTTATATCAGTAACTTGTAATAAATCACGTTGAGGTTGAATGAAAAAAGAAACTACATTTTGGGGAAAATGGGGAAGAAATGGCTTCATAAAAAGGGTGAGGCAAGACGGATGGTGGGAAACAAGTGCTATTATTTTGAAATTATGAGAAACATGCAATGGAGTGAGGTTAAATGTATGGACTCACAGCTAATGGACAAAAGACAATATGTTACGGTGACAGAGAGGTTGAAAAACAAAGGAGCTAAATGGAGTGTGATAGAGCATGTCGAAGAGGGAAACCTGCAAGAAAAGTGGAGAAGGATATAAAAATAGAGCAAATGGGACGAGGATGGAGTGGTAGAGGTGATAGATGGGGAAGAGATAACAAGGGAAGCGGCGGTGGGAAAAATAAAGGAGGAGCGAACATCAAACAGCCTCACCTCAAGCATACCTGTCAGGGAACTGTCACTGTTAAGGCCGCTCCAGCTGTGCACTGCACTCTCCCTGATCCCAGAACTGTCAAATGTGCCATGTTGGATCAGACAGGAGTTTTTCTCTGCCCGCCACCCGATCCCAGATCTGTCAAAGCTCCGCCATCTGGGATCACACGACCTCGGATCACGCGGGTTGACAAACGGAACCAGTTTGGACTCACTCTTTAAAAGTCGTTGGCTGTTTGATTCTTTAATCTGTCAAAGATTTCAGATAACTGATCAGAAATGATCAGGAAAATGATATCTGGTTGAGCAATACCTTTTGTGGGGATCTGTGTTCGTCTGGGCATTGGGAGTTTTGCTCGCCACGCTTTCTCTGTCACTGACTCTCAGCATCACTTCCTGAATCTCTGTTCTCGCCCACCCCCTCCATCCCTTTTTCCTCCCGCCAACATTTTCTGACACAAGCTGAGCGATAGATGGGAAGGTAATTAAATATTCATGGTCTGAAACTCAGATTAGTAATGCTGTGTAAATGAGGCCATTTAAAAGTCTGTTTTATTCATTTTATCTGGGTTAGACTTTTACACACACACACACACACACACACACACACACATCTAGAGCAGCCTCGTCAGAAACTGCTGCACTGGCATCGCAGGCGCCTGCTCCTCACCACACCGCTGACAGAGCCGTAGCTATTTGAACAGGTATCTAGAGACAGCATGATGAGCCGTGTGCTCCGTATGCAAATGATAAAAGAGTTTTGAATAAATGGATGGAAGTGGGAAGGTGTGTGTGTGTGTTGGGGGGGGGGGGGGGGGGGGTTACGCTGAATGTGCAGACTGGCATCAATTCCTCCTGGAGATCACAGACTCAGGAGAAATTTTTCAGGAGAGATCAGTGGATTTTATTGGGAGGCTTTCCCTTTCCACATATTCCCCTCTCCTCTACGTGCACCATGACACCTCTTTGATAGATAACCCAGTTTCTTCCTACTGATCTGCAAAAATGTTACAGCTTTAGACTGAAGTTTTTCTTTTGTCTTGATGTTAAGACTGCAGTTCAGCCTTAAATTACTACAGGGTTAATGACAGCCCGAACCGTAGAACATTAATTGTGTGTGTTGTCATCTTGCAGCATCAAAATCCATTAATGCTCACACACCTGTTGCATTATTCACACATCTATATTTCCTCTCCACCGTCGCTACATGCTTGCTTAGTATGGGGATTGCTGACACAGGTCAGTGACTCGATGCAGTCTGCTGGGTTTCTCATAAAAGAAACTTTGACCTAACTGGCAGAATGAATTGAACTCAACTGGAATGTTTTACTTTGTGAAGTACCTTGAGACGACTCTTGTCATTATTTGGAACTATAGAAATGAACTGAATGGACTTAAATAATGATAATAAAAAAAAACTAATTAGGAATATTTTCAAGTAATTGCAAAAAAAAAAAAATTTTAGGGTCTTTAGGCTTATTTTATAATAATGTGTCAAATATTGTTGAACAATGAGAAATATAGGCTAATAAAATATTTCAATAAACGTCTTTTGGACTCAAGTCTTGGCTCTGTGTTCATAATTTAAATTTCACAAACACAAAGCTGAGAAATGGGGTGACTCATCCATTTATTTTCCAGTGTTGACGTAACGTGAATTAACAAAAAAAAAACTTAGATTTACAACATGGAGCGAAATGCTTTCTTTCTCACACCAAAGAGAAGAGAGCTGTGCTAGGAAACTAAAACAAAACACTTTTCAACATTTGTATGTTGATAAGGACCAACAGAGTCGTTAAACTGCTACAATGCTTTGTGGTTTGTGCCAAATATGGAAAAGTTTATCACTACTCCATCACTAAAGCATGGAGGAGGTCCTATCATAGTAGGGGAATATCTCGTAGCATTTTCAGCTGGAAGATCTAAAAGAAAAGATGTTTCTCTAGATTTAAAACAGAGTGACATAAGAAAATAACCTTTTTCCCCCTCTACAGGCCACCAGGACTCCTCCAGCCTGCAGCCGTGCATTACTGGTGGAGGCTCGTGTCCCGCCATGTGTACTTGCAGCAACAACATTGTGGACTGCAGAGGGAAAGGTCTGACTGCCATCCCGGCCAATTTACCCGACAACATGGCTGAGATGTGAGCACAAATCCTGCTTTTGTTGATGTTGTGGCGTCACCTCATTTAGACCAAGCTTTTATAAAACATTGCATTTGGCTCCTCCTACCTGTTGCATTGATAACAGTTCAAAAATAAGTCCTTTTCAATGTAAAAACAAAAGTGTAAAAATTTCTACTTTTACTTGTTTTGTTCTTTCTCACAGGGCATCAAACTCATGATAAGGTTTTTAACTGATTGTAGACGAAGGTTGCGTGTTCTTATCGGCTCAGAAGGCCGTAAAACACTCTGCTAACACCCCCCCCCTTCAGTTTATCGGTCCTCCAACATCTGTCTGGGCATCAACTCTTCACGGCCCCCATGCTTTACTGTAATTCCCAGGAATGCACGGGTAGACTTTTCATACAAGTCTTTTACTCTCTTTATGTGAGGTTGCTTACCACAGGCAGAAGTATCTCTGAAATGGTGCGGCAACAATGTGATAAACGTGAAAAAGACGTACGACAGCAGTCGCCTTACGTGTTTTCTTTTTCTAAAAGAGTGCAGCTCTGAGGACAGCACGTTTCTAGGTCTCCTCCTCCCCATGGAGTCTGTTTATAAATACCCAGCCAGCGGGGAAGTCACTGATCCCATGTTCCCCGACAACCCTGACCCATTTCCTCTACATTGATGTGCTGAATTTTTCATCTAAACTTGACGTTCGCGCTTGACTGACCGAGACGTTTAAAATTATGTCAGAATAATCACAAGCCCTTCACTTTGATTCTCGGAAAGTTAATAATTCAGCATCATTCTTTGTGACGAGCTAGGAAACATAAAATATAAATACCCAAGGTGCAGTTTTTCAGGGTTTTACGTGCCTTCGTACTCGACTAGTTGGATATTAAAAACGCCGATGTTACCTACGAGTCCAGAGACCTGAACGTGCAGACGACCCACAGCTTTCCCACACGTTTTTTCACAGACACTGGACTCTCTGTGCGCTGCAGATGAGTTCAGACATTTTAAAACGTCCCTGCCCTTCAGAGATAACTGGTGCTAAAACGTGTCCTGCTTATAAACTCTACAATGTTCTGATTCATCTTTTACAACTCCAGAGGGATTCACTCGTATCTCATGCATTCCTCCGGTCCCGCCCGGCAGAACTTCTGCCTCACAGGTTAAATTCTTATGACACTTTTACTGTTCTTTTTCTCCCCCCAATATTTCTCTCTCCCTCTCCGTCTTTCTCGGCTTGCCAAATCACCGCGGGCGAGTTCATGGAGGTGCATTCCCAATAAAAAAATAATAAAAAGGAAAGTGTTGGGGTGGGGGGTCCATTCTGTAGCTTGGTGCAGCAGGTCAGATCTGTGCTTGAAGTTCATTATAAAATCATTTTCAATTACAGCGTAGCAGTTTGATTGTATATCACGACTGGCTTAATGCTTCGTTAATGAGGGACTGGGAAACACACACACACACACACACACGGCTCTCATTATATACAAATCTGAGAAATGAAAGCCCTCTGCTCTACCTCTACACTAATGAGTGTCGTGTTTATGACTGAGAGGTTCTGAGGTGGTTTCTTTTCTCCTTTCTTGTGAGAGGGAGATCCAGTTAACCTAAACATTACCACAACAGATTATTATGCATCGAAGTCTCTGTCTGTAACGACAAGCCCTGCCATAAAACTTTCCCTTTGCCTTTTATCTACGCCGCCACGGTGCTGCTATCGCGTCTGACGCCGGCACACACGGGTTCAACACCCAAAGGCGGAATGTGTCTCCCTTAATGAAAACCTTGCAGATACTGATGAAAAGGATGAAGAACATTGATTGGATTGACACAAATACTATTTCTCTCTCTCTCTCTCACCCACACTTGTTGTTCCTGTAGTCAAACTGAATGGGAACCATTGATTTTTCTGTCTTCAGATGACTTTGGGAAAATGTTTATTTTTTCTTGGCGAATGCACAGAGGAGCTTCTTCGATCATTGTGAGGATTAAGTCTTATACAGTACATGTATTGATCTGCAAGGAGCAACAATTAAAATGTTGTCAGGCTGTGTGTGCGTGTGTGTGTGTGTGTGTGTGTGTGTGTGTGTGTGTGTGTGTGTGTGTGTGTGTGTGTGTGTGTGTGCGTGTGTGCGTGTGCGTGTGCGTGTGTGCGCGCGCGCGTGCGTGCGTGCGTGCGTGTGTGTGTGTGTGTGTGTGTGTGTGTGTGCATGTGTGTGCGTGTGTGTGTGTGTGTGTGTGTGTGTGTGTGTGTGTGTGTGTGTGTGTGTGTGTGTGTGTGTGTGTGTGTGTGTGTGTGTGTGTGTGTGTGTGTGTGTGCGTGATTTTTAGATTTCACCTATAACGTTATCATTATAGGACATTTGACCTTGTCCCAACTTGGGGAAAATCTGGTTAAGTTTAGTCAAAGTTGCGTACAATTTTTGCTACAAAAACAGTTTTTTTTATTTATAATCAGGTTTTTTATCTCCTGATGATACAATTGCATCTAGTACTTTTTGGCACAATTGCATGTAGAGGTTGCAGTTCCTTTTATTTTGAAGGGGTTCTGGCCGGTACCGCTTCAGGCTGCAGGTGTGAAAGCACGTCGTTCCGTGATGTTCTGTACTCACGCTGACGTGTCAGTCTTGCCTCATCCTTCAGCAAGGCGAATGCAAACAGCACAAAGCCTCATGAAAATGTATGAGAGTAGCTAGATACCTGATGATAACAAACGTAGCACGTTATTTTATTTCAAAAACCTATTAGTTCTCTCACAACTTGAGTCAAACTATCAAAAATGATCAAATTCAAATATGAATCATGGTTGCGTTTAATACCTGGTCTGTAGACACATCCATAAGGTCACAGGAGAAGCGAGAAGGCAAACGTTTCACTGCTCAAGCCTGGCTGGCTCAGCTTTAAGACTAGTTTTAGGACTAGACCGGTGGTTAGGGTGAGGTAAGAAGCAGTCACTAAAATGATTTGAGGTCAATGACTGGTCCTCAAAAGTGTAGGCAAGGCAACTTTATTTGTGTAGAACATTTCACACAGAGGCCACTGGATGAGCTTTCCATTAGCGAGAAGAGCACAAACATTAAGATCAACGTGACAGCACCGTTAAAATACACAAACTAAACTCTAATTTAAGAATCAGATAAAAGGCAAAGGTCAAGGGTGAGCAGTTACAGTGCAGAAGGTGCAGCATAGGAAACATTCGTGTAGCAAGACAAATGTGTGTGTGTGTGTGTGTGTGTGTGTGTGGTGTGTGTGTGTGTGTGTGTGTGTGTGTGGTGTGTGTGTGTGTGTGTGTGTGTGTGTGTGTGTGTGTGTGTGTGTGTGTGTGTGTGTGTGTGTGTGTGTGTGTGTGTGGTGTGTGTGTGTGTGTGTGTGTGTGTGTGTGTGTGTGTGTGTGTGTGTGTGTGTGTGTGTGTGTGTGTGTGTGTGTGTGTTGTGTTTGGCTCGGAGGATTTTGCTGTACCCTATGTCAATACTCCCAGAGTACCACAGCACGTAGGCACATAAGTACACTGACACTGAAACATGTTCAAACTACATGCATGGTGCCAAACCGGTTCGGACCAGTTAGACAGACTGGTCGATGAGAGAAGGCGCTAAAACCACTTGGCCCAGCACTCTGCTGCATGGTGAGGCCAGAGGAACCACATAGCTGTCACTCCACTGCAAACACACACTCACACACACACACACACACACACACACACACACATGGAGACCAAGTCCACCGCAGGAATCTGCGGTCTACAATCACTGTTATCCAAAGAATGTCAATTGCACTCCCGTATCGCTCTGTAAGTGCATCTTTGAAGCGGGACGATACTTGATTGAGAAGATTTGGAAGCTGAAAACAGTCGAATGGCTGTGGCTGGTGTTTAACAAAACATTTACCCCCCATGAATGACATAAATAAAGTAATGAGGCCTAAAAGGCATCTGAAATGCCTCCAAGTGACTAATTAAATCCTGTGGAAACGCTTCTGTGCCAAGAATTCAAACTCTTAAGAAGGTGGTGGTTAAATCCGTCGCCAGTTTAAGGAGTTATGCAAATTTTGGAATAGTTCTCATTTCTTCTGCGGTGACAAATAGCGACTTAATGGTGTTTAGATGGGGATGTAGCCGCTAGCCAGCCGCAGTTCATGCGGGCCGATGACTTTTAGCGTACAGCCTGTCCCCCTGCAGGGAGGCAGAGTGGTAGAGCAACCAGACAGGCCTGCAGCTGGCTTCCTCTGGGCCCTGCTAAGCCTCGGTAAGGACAGTTTTAAAAGCTGTGAACTGACCTGCAGATAAACAGCCCTCTACCAGCTACAGCAGGGATTTGTTCAGCAGCCTGAAACACACACGCATGCCCACACTAATGGAGTTTGGGGAATTCAGTTTCCCTGGGACCATGTGACGCCGATTAGAGCCTGTTTCTGATCTGTTTTAGATGACCGAAAACATGTTTGTCAGCGTATTAATGTCATGCTTTGACGGCTGTTTCACAGTGAGCTTTGTCAGACTCCTCTGTTGTTAGCCTTGCTCCACCGGCTCACAGGAAGAGGTAAACTCGGAGAAGTCATATTTTAGCCCCGTTGCAAAGGTTTCAGTGGATACTTTGCAGACACCCAGAGGATAACAGCAACTTTCACAAAAAAAATAATAAACGAGTGAGATCATTATTGATTTCATGATCTCATATGAGAGCTTAAGTGCTGGAAACTGTAAATGTTAAATCAGGAAGAAATACGACTTTTAGCTGCAGGCCTGAACACCCTCGCACAAAGCGAGACAAAGCCCTTTCCCCCTCCGGTTCTGTTCTGCAGCACTTTAGCATTCAGAGTGTTTATTGGTTCTGTGGATGTTATGACTCCAACATGCCTGGACCAATTACAACTGTGAAATAGATCACCGCTAATATAATCAGGCCAATCACCAGGGGTCAGATGTGATCACTCAGCCCTGTTGCCATGGAGAACGATGTTGTTTGGTTAACTAATGGTTTCACATCTCCTCTCTTCTCCTTCCCAGACGTCTGGAGCAGAACGGGATTAAGTCTGTTCCTCCCGGAGCCTTCTCTCCCTACAAGAAACTCCGCAGGATGTAAGTACAGCATCACGCAAACGAGGACCAGGAACTGAGTCTGGAAAAAGAAGCAACAATTTGCAGTTTTCTCGTACCACTTCCGGGCAGCACGCAGTATTTATTTGGTCTGCCTTTTAAGAACATAGACTTGTTCTCAGCCTCGAGGTGGCATAGAAGACAGGCGCTCAGATTCTACACATGCAAAACAGCAACTCTCGTTTTTCCACGTCTGCCCACCGGTATTCCCCTGGCTAACACTGCGTCCAGTCTGCTGGCTGGGAGGGAGATGAGGGGACGGAGAGAGCTGGAATGAGGCTTTCCTTCTCTCTGGGAGTGAACAGCGACAATCTGGTGGTTGAGACTGAGTGGTTTTTCACCCACCGAGCCAGCTGTCCAGTCACAACGCCAGCACCAGTCTATGCCAAACCTCCAACACCACCAGGCCTTTCCTACTTACGTAGCAGCAGCAGGGGGATGGAGGAGCCACCCGAAGGTCAGGGAGTTTCTCAGCCCTTCATCGAGGATTTCTACATGTTTTATCCTTCAGCTTCAGGGTCAGTGAGAAGAAGAGGTCAGGTGCATCAGGAAAAGGCAGAAATCTTACCATAGGTGCAGGGTACTATCAAAGAATATTTCCAAATTCTCACTAAACTGTGGCTATTTTGTATATTTCTAAATATTTTGGTCCTCTTCGCCTATTCGAATCAAATGTCCTGTTTTTATTTTTCATTTTTTTTGCATTATTCCTAACTTTTGTAAATGCATTTTATCCAGCTTGATGACACATTTCCAACGTATTTCTTGGCTTAAATTCATATACTATGCAACATTTTGATATTTAAATACTTTACTGGATCCAGTATGTGCTATAATGGCCCTTTACAGGGTTAAAACGTCACTCAGACCCCCACCGCCCTCTGTGGCCAGAGTATCGCACTTGCATCTTCAGACTGGCGGGCCGCCACCTGTTGGACTTAGAAAAGATGGAGCTGAAATGCCTGGCGCTGCAGTCGGCTTCCAGCACATTCCCTGCATGTTTTAGATCGTGAACACAGCTGATTTGTTTGATTTAGTGATAAACCCACTCCTGTAGACACTAAGGAAGGCTGAGGAGACATTTCAGATGTTAGATTAAGGTGTTAAAACACGCACAGATACGTTTCATTTCCAACCAGACATGGAGACAGAGGTGAAAGAGAAAGGAAGCGACAAAGGGGGGGGGGGGGGGGTCCACAAAAATAAACAATCACTGATGAACAAGAGTCTGCAGAAGGAGAAAAAAAGAAAAGAAAAGGGACACACAACAATACAACAGGAGCAAACTATCACTGCGTCAACCTGATGAGGAAATATATAATCAACATTGTTTAACTGAACAATCACGATAATAAATTACAGTGCATTTAGTGCCAACCACAGCCTTAAGACATGTGTTGAATGTGCCCAAGTCCATACTTATGAGAGCACCATGTGAGCACCTGTGTGTGTACACGCGCTTGTTTATGTAAGGTTTCTCTATAGGAGCGTCCAATAGAGAGTGTGAGGGGCCACAGATCTGTCCCCTAAAGATGCATAGGAGATGGAAGGAGCTCCAAGTCTCAGAGATCCAGGAGCTGCCCCAGAGCACAGGGACCCCAAGGAGACCGCGACCAGAAAAGCCCCTGATGAGCCAACTTCATTTTTAATCCAAACAAGTAGAATCCATCTGTTCCTTCAAACAAACAACCTGCTACTAATGGCAGAGCTGTCAGATCCACATTTAGCAACACCAGTCGCTAACTGCACGTCCGTGTTGACTCAGCTGGACACTCACTGGACAAGTGTATGTCTTGATTTTCACCTTGATTAAACAATAGGGGGCGCTATAAATAGCACGACATTATACTGCTTAACTGGTTAAATGGATCTGCACGAAACTTAGTGGTTGTCATCATTCTAGAGTCTTCTTTGATTATAAAGCTAATTTCTATTGATGCATCGCCTCAGCAGGCCTCATGTCTGATATTCCCAACGTGCGACTGACCTACACATGAACCACCCCTTTAGGCCCTCACACACCGACGTTTACACAAACACTCCAGTGTCTGCGTTTACAGACACACACCAGTGCATTCGTTGGCCTCCAGTCTTCGCTTTAATTTCCAGGAAACCTCGGTCCTTTTCAAGAAGACAAATGTCTACTTATTTAACCGTTACCCCCAAATGAGAAAATATCCCTCTTCTTCACCACAGATGATTTTCCTTCAAAGGTATCCAGTCGTCTGGAGTTGGGTCCTCATACTCCATTAAGCCTCTTTCTCCATCTGTCATTTTCTCTTTCTGTCCCACTGTTCTTCATTTACTTTTGTGTTCACTCACACACACACACACACACACCAGCTCCTGGGCACACAGGCTTAGTGGTTATCCTGTGGGGAGAGGCCTGCGGATCCTGTTAACATCAGCTATGTTTCGAGGCAGTCTGCTGTGTTTTGCTCTGGATTCCAGCCATGTGTCAAATTCTTACTCACACACTCACACACCGCACTGGAAGATCGCTTGATAGGCCACAAATAATGCAAGTAAATGTTTAGATTGGCTCCGAGGCTCCCTGGAAGAGATGCAGCATAAAATGTGAAGGAGAGCAGGGACTCGTCTTCCTCTAGCACATCTGCTTCCTCCTCACTTGGAAGGAGGATAAGAAAGACATTTCACCCCCAAAAACTCCTGGTTTAATGTTTAATCCCTCTCTGATGCAGAGACCTGAGCAACAACCAGATCTCAGAGATAGCTCCGGATGCCTTCCAGGGTCTGCGCTCGCTCAACTCCCTGTGAGTGACCCAGAGCTGAGTTTGTTCACAGAAAGCCGCTCATTTGTTGGTTATTTATTGCGTCTCAATCCTGCGTTGTGATTTCTCAGCGTGCTGTATGGAAATAAGATCACCGACCTGCCCAAGGGGGTGTTTGACGGCCTCTACGCCTTACAACTGCTGTAAGTGGAAAACTCCCCTGCTTTGCTGATGCTCTCCAGACGTATCCAATACCAGGAATGACTTTCAAATAAACTTCTTTCTCTTTCGATATATAACGAAATATTTCATAAAGAACTTCTGACAAGCTGCATCCCTCCCTCGCATCCTTCTGCCTGCTCTTTTTTTCTCCATGTCTGTTAGGCTGCTGAATGCCAATAAGATTCACTGCGTTCGTGCCAACGCCTTCCAGGACCTGCAGAATCTCTCGCTGCTATCGCTGTACGATAACAAGATCCAAACCCTCGCCAAGGGCACCTTCACTTCACTGAGAGCCATACAGACCCTGTGAGTCGCACACGAACATAAAACATGAGGCAGTGCAGGAGTTGTTTACTCACAGGTCCGTGGTGATGGCACAGGAAGTGCTAGTCACACATTTATACTGAAACATTAGTCATTCTGCTTGTTACCCTTTAAAAGTTGTGATACTGACTCCAGACAAAACTTGCTTTTGTTTGCTGACTTCTACCCTAACCGTTTCCTCCTGATCCACCCCTCCAGTCACCTGGCCCAGAACCCGTTCATCTGTGACTGTAATCTGAAGTGGCTGGCTGACTACCTGCGCTCCAACCCCATTGAGACCAGCGGTGCCCGCTGCGCCAGTCCACGCCGCCTCGCCAACAAGCGTATCGGACAAATCAAAAGCAAAAAGTTCCGCTGCTCTGGTAGGATGGTGTCTCTAAATGTCTCTGAGATTCCTCTGTTGGGCTTCTGTCTACTCTTCTCCTCTCATTTTCTCTCCTCTCCTTTCTCTCCTTTCCTCTCTCCTCCCCCTCTCATCTCTTCTCTCTCCTCTGCTCTTTTCTCTTCTCATCTCTCCTCTTTTTTCTTGTCTTCTCTCATTTTGTTTCCCCTCCTCTCCACTCCACTCCTCTTCTCCTCTCATCTCCCCTCATTTTGTCTCCTCTCCCCTCTCTCTCTCTCTCTCTCTCCTCGTTTTTCTTCTCTTCTCATTTTCTTATCTCTCCTCCCCTCCTCTTTTTTTCTCTTCTCTCGTTTTCTCTCCTCTCCTCTTCTCTTCTCCTCCCCTCCTCTTTTCTCCTGTTGTCTTCTCTCTTCTCTCCTCTTTTTTCTCTTCTCCCATTTTCTCTCCTCTCCTCTTCTCTTCTGTTGTATTCTCTCCTCTCCTCTCTCCTCTTTTTTTATTCTCTTCTCTTCTCCCATTTTCTCTCCTCTTCTCTCACTTGTCTCATTTTGTCTCTCCCCTCCTCTCGTCTCCTCTCTCCTCTTTTCTCTCTGGAAGGGGTTTGAGTTCCTGGAATTCCTGCGTTTGTCCTTTCACTACGATTTAGACGGTTTACCGGCTGATCGTTCCTAGCTGAATGTTTTTGGGGGCTTTAGCTTTTTGAGCTGCTACCCCCCGGTCAAAAACGCAACAGGAGAAAAACTTTGGCCGAACAAAAGAGGGACTCTAAATCTGGTTTCACATCTTCATCAATCACCCTTCGGTAGCCTTCATTCTCCCTCACCTGTCTGCGCCCTCTGACCTTCATGGACCTCTGAAGGTTTAGGACTTCTCACAGCCTCACACGTGTGACTGAAGCTGTGTTTTAGTTTCTTTTTTTTTCATGCTCACCATCTCCCTCCTTCCTTCTCGCTTTTCATGTTGTAGCAACAGCTAAGATTGCCCACTTTGTGTCCACATCTCCATTAATGTCATGAACAGAGACAGCCAGGGGCTTCTCTGTTTGCTCTGCTGTCATATATATGTTTTATATATATGACTGTTGTGATGCATAGCAATGCCACAGCTATGCACGCCCGACTGACCTCACTGACATCCGTCCCTCTTTGTTTCCTCCATCACAGCCAAAGAGCAGTACGTCATCCCAGGTGAGTGGCTCTCATTCTCATGCCTCTATAACTAAGATTGTTTTTTTTTTCTGAGTCTGGGACGAAAGCAACTTTGCAAAGAAATCAAAAGTTGTGTGGAGAATTTCTTTCTAACATGTCCTACTTACATTTCTTTTTCCAAATTGGAACCTTTCTTTTCTATCCTGGTGTGAATTTCATAGGAAAAGGTCTGCAGGAAACCAGGCAGAGCATTTACTGGTAAAATTTGGTAAAGTCCCTGTTGCCAGTGGCAACCGATGATCACATGAAAAGCTGACTGAGTGACTGTGGCAATAGGATGTGTGAATCCTTATGATGTTGCAAGAGCATATGCTTCATCCCCGCTCCGTTTTCCTGACCGTCTCAG
>NC_091752.1:21411043-21573543 GCF_043380555.1 Nothobranchius furzeri | reverse complement strand
ACTGATTACTTTGTCAAAAAAGTAACTCAGTTACTAACTGAGTTACAAGATTATAAAAGTAACTACCAAGAAAAATAACGTCTTAGTTACTTTTTTCATTAAAGAATGCAAGAATTACTACAATAGTAAAATATAAATGACTAATGACTGGAGCATAATAAAATGTGTGTCCAAATGTTTTTTATAAACCTGAATAATTTAAATAAATAAGCACTTAACAGGAGGAACTACTGACAGAAACATTACACTTACTATTAAAAGGTCACTGTGTGATATTTAACAAGACCCTAATCAGTCAAATTTTAAAATTGCAAATAGAAACACATGTAAAGGTTCCGGAGCCTTTAAATGGTCTCTCAGTCTAGTTAAATTACAGAAATTAATGTAATTTTGCACAGTATTCTAATTTTTCCAGCTTCACATAATTGTGTGTTTTAGTAGCATTTCTGTTGCTGGTAATCCAGTAATGGTTAAATAAATAAATAAATAAAATCCTTTAAAATGACACTAGAAGAGGCACAAGCCTGATGGAGGACTTACATTTACTAACTTGGGTCAGACCCAAACACAGAAGAGCTGAAGCTGGGTGGTAAACACACACAGGTAGTTCTAATAACACCTGAGCTCCATGACGTTTGAGACAGATGCATCAGTGTTACAGCGGGACTGAAGGCATGATCAGAAACAGGTTACAGCTGGATGATCTAGGAAGGTAGAAGATCAGGACGTCTGAGCGGTGAACAGGTGAGCGGACCTTCGGGACGTCCCGCTGTCACGCTAAGAAGGGCACGGCTGCAGACCCGCAGATTCGCTGCTGCGGCAGTGATGCACTTGGATGAAAACATCTACCTCTTTAGCTCCTGATCAGCTGATGACAGCTTCAACACACCGCTCTGCTTAACACACGCATTTCCTTATCAGTAACAGAAATGACGTTTTGTTAAAAGAAGACGTAATTAATTAGTTTGCTCGTTACAGAAAGACATTTTTTTTTTTATTAACGCGGTTATTTTAAACAGCGTTATTCCCATCACTGCTCTGTTGTGTCTGCAGCATGCAGATACTGAGACAGTGAGAACACTGAGGGTCTCCGCCCACCCGGCCAGTCATCATCGTGTTTGTAAGTGCGTTATCGACACCTCTCTCTCCCTGGCTGCAGCTGAAGTGTGGCGGTCAGAAAGCCTCACACTGCAGCTCAACGTTCGACAAGCACATAGTAACGCACAACCTTCCGTCCCCAGTAACGGTAACGGCGTTGCAACAGTGGGAAAAGTAATTAATTAGATTATTCCGTTACCTAAAAAAGAACGCCGTTAGTAACGCTGTTATAGTTAAACGGTGTTACTCCCAACACTGCTTACAAGTCCAGTAGCAACAAAGCCAGGTCATCATCGGTCTGTGATTTTGTAGCCTCCTTTAGCTCTCTCAAAGAAGCATAACATGTGCCAATGTTAACTCTGGGTTCAGCTCTTTGCTTCGCTTCCAAAGACATTACTCTCTTACTTTTACTTACAGGCTCCGCCATTAAGCCAACTGAATAAGCAAACGTATTTTTCTTTTTCTTGTGATTTTTGTTGACGATCGGTGAACTGAACAACTTAAAGAGTTAAAGAGCTCCCCCTATAGGGCACCTACCTGCTCCACAAAACTGTAAGTGCAGCTTCTGGTCAGCAGAAGGCTATTCAGGGTGAAGTTGGTAAAGTTTACACTCACACAGTCACTTTTGCCCACTTTTGGGTTTGACTTGATTAAATATCAACATTGCAGAGTGAATGGAAGCAGTGGAAGTGTAGCGTTACTGTTAGCCTATCAGATGTGAGATGTTTGAATATGATGAAAATTAATGAGTAAGACTCAAAGTCCTGCTGATTTTTCCCAGAAACAGGAGCGCCTGATTTTTTTTTCTCCACAGCGATCATCTCACAAGGCATTGGTTTATACTAGAGACCACTGCAGATTTACTGGGAAGAAAAACAATTGAATGAAAGGTTTTAGGGGGAAACTCCACAAACTTCCTAAACTTCAAAAAATTCTTGTTCCGTTTAGTCGCCTCAACAGCAACGAGATCACAGCTCTGGAGGCAACTGGAGTCTTTAAGAACCTTTCTCAGCTGAAGAAAATGTGAGTGGCCTTTTTTTATCGTAGGCGTTAATATCATTCTCTAAATAGTTCATTTATCGGTGCTTCTCTGTTCATTTACAGTAACCTCAGCAACAACAAGATCACAGAGATTGAAGACGGGACGTTTGAGGGAGCTTCCTCCGTCAACGAGCTCCACCTCACAGCCAATCAGATCGACTCGGTTCGAAGCGGGATGTTCCGAGGCCTGGAGGGGCTGCGTATGCTGTGGGTGATCCACAGATGTTTAAAATCACACATGAAAATGCTTCCGATTCTTATTTTCACGTTCATCCCTTTTTCAGGATGTTGAGGAACAACAAGATCAGCTGCGTCCACAATGACAGTTTCACGGGGCTTCACAACGTTCGCCTGCTGTCCTTGTACGACAACCAGCTGACTACGATCGCTCCCGGAGCCTTCGACACCCTGCAGACTCTCTCCACTCTGTAGGATTAGAGAAAATGCTCAAATTTGATCTCTTATTTCTGTTTTTATTGATCCTACAACCTCTCGTTTGCCATCTTCCTCCCAGTAACCTTTTGGCCAACTCCTTTAACTGCGACTGTCGTCTGGCCTGGCTCGGCGACTGGCTCAGGAGCAGGAAGATTGTGACGGGTAATCCTCGCTGCCAGCGTCCGGCCTTCCTGAAGGAGATCCCCCTTCAGGATGTAGCTCTGCCTGACTTTCGCTGTGAGGAAGGTGGGCGTCTTTTTTTTTCTATTCAAACTGTAACTGCAGTTTTGTTGGATCTCCTCCCGTCTGAATGGAGCGCTCTGTCTCCTTAAATGGAGATATGCACCGCCAGTGTGGTAGATAACCTTCTCTATTTGTAAAGCCAACTTCTGGATGATGAAGATTTCACGTTTTGCTTTCAGCTCCACAATACCACTTGAACAAAAGCTGTCGAAAGCATCTGAGATCATCTTAAATAACGGTCCCCATTGTGCGACTCTTTAGTTTACAGAATAGATTGCTGCTCAGCAGATAAGCTGCTGGTCGATGCCGGGCTGAGTGAGGCTTCAGTACTGAGCTGTTTGTCTTATTGACGAGTCAGCCTATTTGCACCTGAATGACTGTTAGGCTTGTCTTCAGGCCTCAGGCAGCTTCCATTCTTTGCTCCTGCTGGTCGATTTTACATTAGGTGAAGCCTCTATGCCCCCCCTCATGCTCTGTTTTCACATTCCTCACTTTCTCTCACCAACCTAAGGATTTGGATGATTTTACAGCTGGGTGGGGGGGGGGGCGGTGGGGGGTTCTCCTTGTTTTTTCCTTTCCTATTTCACTTAAACGTTTTTACTTCCTAGGCCAAGAGGAGTCAACCTGTGTTCCTCGCCCCCAGTGTCCCAGTGAGTGCACCTGCCTGGAGACGGTGGTGCGCTGCAGTAACAAGCACCTCCAGACACTCCCCAAAGGCATCCCCAGAAATGTCACCGAGCTGTAAGTCTCCTGGCATTTCCTCTTCATCGTTTTAACTTTTAGGTTTTATAAATCCTCCTTCCTACTTCAGAACTGATGGAGTTTATATTAAAAATGAGTAACAGAGTTTTAAAAGCTCGTAGAAGCAGTGAAAGGCAGATAATGCACTTTATCATGTGGATGAGAGGAGGGGCGTCAATAAACCCTGAAGGAATTCTCCCAGACATTCCTCTTTTTCTGTGTTGCTTGTTGACTTCAGGGCACTGATGTCACTACTGAGAGCCAACGTGTGTGTGCGTGCGTGCGTGCGTGTGTGTGTGTGTGTGTGAGAGAGTGTGTGTGTGTGTGTGTGTGTGTGTGTGTGCGTGTATGTGTGTGTGTGTGTGTGATGTGTGTGCGTGTGTTAGGGCCAAAAGTCTGTCCACGGGAGCGACAGGATGTTTCATTGAGCACTTTTCAATGGAAAGGGGAGGGAAAGGAATAGATTTGGAACTTTCCAACACACACACACACACACACACACACACACACACACACACACACACACACACACACACACTCTGAGCCAGCCTTCAGGCCTGTCATTGTCCCAGCAGGTGTGACCAGGTGTAGCCCTCTGTTCAGGGCTTTCATCTAGTCATCTGGAGAGTTTGCTACTCCATCATTATCCAAAGTGTCCTCTGCACCATCATTACCTGTAATTACCTCTGAACCCCAAGGCCTCCTAACCAACACCAGACCCCCCTGTCCAGCCACCCTCTGAGCAGTCAACAACAAGAAGATCTCACTCAGAAAGAGCTGACCCTAAATCAGCCATTCATCAAAGTGACAGATGACTTGTTGCAGTCGGCGTGGCTGACCGTGTTCCTGCAGGCGTGATGCCGAGTTTGGTGGTCTGAACATGCTCGTGTCTAATCACGGGAATCAGTTTGTAGCTCATAAGTATGTTTTATAGAAAAAATTCTGTTTTATTCTGTTTTGAAAATAAAACAACAAACTGCATTTCGGTAAACACGTGACATCAGCTTCTTCATACGACAGGAAGCAGAAGTGTTCTGTTTACACAAAGTGGCATTCTGATGAACAACAGGAAGACATTTTCCAAAGTAAAGCCATGCCTCGTCTTTTATCATCTGGCTTTGTTTTGAAACTTACTGCCTGGACACCAATAAACTCACCCTTGGACTGTTGTGAACAAACAGTAAAGATTTAGATGACTGTTCCGGGGTAAATGTCTAAACATGCCTCTGTTTCTGTGTTCAGGTACCTCGATGGAAACCAGTTCAGTGTTGTTCCTAAAGAGCTGAATACCTTCAAATACCTACAGCTGGTGTATGTTTCTGTAACTAGTACTACTCATCTTCCTGTTCAGTCAAACGCCGCAGAGCCTGACTTAATACTTGATCTATTTTAGTGACCTGAGCAACAACAAGATCAACTCTCTGACCAACTCGTCCTTCGCTAACATGAGCCAACTCACCACTTTGTAAGTCAGCCTCATCCATCGCAACAGAAATACTCTTGTTTTAGAGGAAGGAAGCAGCTGACATTTCTGATTATGTATTTATTTTGCAGAATCCTGAGCTACAACTCGCTGCGCTGTATCCCCAACATGGCGTTCAGTGGACTGCACTCGCTTCGACTGCTGTGAGTTGGTTCTCAGATTTTAAAACAGTGCATGTTTTCCTCTGTGCACAAAAAATGTGTTTTCTTCAGTCGGGAGCTCAAATCCAAGTCTTTTTTTTTTTTTTTTGGAAACAAGTGAAGTTATTTTGAAAGGAGAGTTCTGAAACCCGACAGGACGCACGATCAGGATGTTTCGACAGATTGTTTGCAGCTCTCATCGAGTACAGAGGCGTTTGAGCAGATGCTGAGCATCTTTCATTGACTCCAGAGGACTGAAACTGTCTAAACAGTTGTGATAGCTTATGATTTCGACACACGCACTCACACACCGACCTATTTTCTCAGTTTAAATGGCAGCTTTGGGCCCAGCAGCTGCAGCATCGTCCCAGCCACGCCCACTTCTCTGACATCTTCCCAGCCGTCTCTCGCTGCCCCGAACTCATCGCGGCCTCGCCATTAAGGGTCGAACACGCGGCGCTGCAGCCCACTGTACAAAATCACTCTGACACTGATTACTGGAGAATTCTTTTGGCCCGCTAACCGTAATGGCTCCAACGCTGCCTCGGGACTTTTATGAAGTTACAAAGTCTTTGACTGTGTACTCTCTGTGGCCATGAGCTGCTAAATAACCGTAGAGTAGAAGGTAAATGAGTTGGACAGAACAATGGCAAAATTTAACCTGTTTTTTTTTATTTTTGGGGGAAACACATCCAATGATACGGCAGCTGCACTAAGCAACAGCTCAGGGTCCAAAGTGCAGTTCTGTGCTATAAGGAGAAATTGAGACCAGGCCCGGCCGCCCTCCTTATGAGATTATACATGTGTGTGTGTGTGTGTGTGTGTGTGTGTGTGTGTGTGTTTATGCCTCCTTAAATAGTCATCATGTTTGTGATCTACTGACTGTTAGTGTGTGTGTGTGTAGGTTCTCAGTCCTCCATGTGCGCTCATAGCAGGCACACTTTTTATTACAGACAACAAAGCTTCAACAAAGCCTCCTTTTACAGCAGGATTCGACTAAAGCCCCCGATCATTACGAGACACAAAGCATAAAGCCCTTTCAGCGTGGAATGAGAGTGAAGCTCGGCCGTCATTAGCTGATGCCGCCTTGCTAGCCCGAGCGTGCCGCTTTGATCTCTAATGAAGCCGAGTCGTTATTCCTGCTCTTACTCACTCACGCCACCTTCGCCTCTAAAACATTCTCCGTGTGCTAGACGCCATGTGAGGCCCCCCCGCCTTAGTGCCACCCACCCCAAGCAGGCTCAGAATCACACACACACACACACACACGCACACACACGCACACACACACACACACACACACACACACACACACACACACACACCGTCTGGACTATCCCAGGGTCTCAGATGAAGCAGAAAACTTTGAAGTCTCAGTCATCAGTCTCTCATTAAATATCATTGATTTTGTTTAATTCTCTGTAAAAGCGAGACTGTGGAGGGGGCCCGCTGCGAAACAACAATCTCCATTTAATGGATTTAACATTAAGATCCAACGAAAGGTTCAAAGTTCATCGTTGGAAGCTTAATGGGAAACCGCAAACAAACAAACAAAAAAAGACGCCAGAGTTGGCTTAGAGCGACAAACGCTGGTACAAGGTCTCACATGCTGAGGTGCCACGGCCTTCATAAAGCTGCACCTTTGACTCTACACGGCAGTAAAAAGGAGAAGAATCATTAACGCTCCTTACTTCAAATGGAGCGGTGGTCGAAGCCTGGCGTAGACCGTGGAGCGATTGTGATTGAAGTGATTAAAATGTGTGTGATGGTTGCGGTTTGAGTTGCAGATTACCGCACCGCTAATTAGCCTGCTGGGTATTAGGTGTGAGGTGAGTGATCTAAAACAGCGCCAGGGCGTGGCCAAGTAGGATATGAATGAGTGAGATGGGGGGGGGGCTATTTCATGCTGCTCAGGGGACTCAGTCAATCTACAGACACTGCAACAAGTGAGCATGTGTCGGTAGAGCTTAAACCATTTCAGCTGGTTATCTACCAGCACATAACCTTTGGTAATAATCTGATAATGTGTCAGGATCCTGCAAATAGGATGCATCTGTGGGCTGGTCTGATGAAGCAAAGCGTGCAGAAATAAACTTAAAGAGCAAGTCATCCCCTGCCAGAGTCTAAAGCTTGGTTTATGCTTGACGCATTCACTTTCCACTTGGTGATGCGGCTCGCGAATGGAACGCGCTTCACAACTCGCAGCGTTTATGGTTCGTGCGGCTCGTCTCTGCGGTGAGCCAATATTCTCCCAAACTGTAGGGGGCAGCATGGAGCTCTACGGCATGCATCCAACACTACACCATAGTAGAAGTAGAAGTGACTGTTTACAACATGGCATTTCAGCATTTTTAACAGCGTCCTCGTCTTTTCCGACAGTGCGAGCTATTTCTCTCCAAGAATTATTAACAACATGTTGATCACGGTGATCTCTGAGAACTGAATCATACAAATGTCTGTATTTACGAACCTCTGCCATACTAGTTCTTGCCGGTCCGCCATGTTTTTCCGCGCCCGTCCATCCGCGTGGTTAGAAATTTTCCTAGGTGCGCGTTGCGGAAATTCTGGGCCGTGCGGAGGCGCGGTGGAGGGGCGTGGTTGTTAAAGACGCAAAATGATGCAACTTTTCCGCGCGGAGCCGTGCGGACCTCGCGGACGCGTCAAGCATAAACCAACCTTTACTCAACTCCCACTTCCTGTTTGAAAAATGCAACAAATGCTGTTGCTCAGCAGACCGAGAGGGTGGAGCCGCTAACAAATACACACGCTCACGGCATTGTGACATCATAATGTACCATCTAACATCATAGTGTACCTCTTAGCCAATAGCGATGGCAGATTTAAATTCAAATGCAGTGCTGAGTTTTTGCCTGATGACGGTGCACCGCTGACAGTTTTAGGCAGAATATTTAAATTTTAACTAAGATGCACTAAAGTGCCGAGTTATTGACTACATTTGTCTACAGCATAATCAGACACTCATTTATATAGTTTATCAGCAAAAAAATGTTGATTTGGAGTGACTTGCTCTTTAAGAAGAGATTATTAGTATGAGAGTAGCTCAGGTTTCTTCCTGGAGACTCCCTGGCTCCTCTCCCCCATGAGATTTCATCCTGGCTTCACAGCCTCCGTATCCCTCTGACTGCAGCAACCCACTCGCTCTCTCAGCACTAATAAGCATTCTCCACGGCACACAGGAGAACAAACATGTTGACTCGTTCAGGTTACCCTGCATGTTCTCTGACATGCAGCATTCCCCGCCCGCTTCCTTTCCTTCAACTCTTCTTCAAACCTTTGGAAACGGTTCATCCCTGAAATCTCTTCATCCAGGAGACGCGAGGTGTCAGGCACTGTAGTGATTGCAGCGTTTGGTCAGCTGAGGGTTTGAGGTGAAAATGTCCTGGCAGGTCATGGCTCTCGATAAATATTCAACAATTAAGCGGCAAATGCAGTTTGCCCTCGTTATTTATACAAAAAACAAACCATAGGGGTTTACTTTGCTGTGTTTCACCGTCCGTCCTGTTATGAATCTCCTTTACCCCTCGCTCTCTCCGTGCCCTTGTTGGACCTGCCAGCCAGACTCACACAGAAATCTGACACCCGGCCTTTCCAGACTCAGAGCCACATATCTTTGCCAGCTGCACAAAGCTCAGCAAGAAATACGAACCGCCAACACACAACAGCGAAATCGTCCTCAACGGATTTACTGAAATTTGTGGTTTGATTTGTTGAGAAACCGAGCACAGCAGTGGAGCAAAAACACAAATTTTTAGTCTAAAAGGGAAGATTTCCCCGACGAGGTTTGTTTAAATTTTTACGCTTAAGGAAAAAGTCTAGTGTTTTAAATTTTCAATGCTGAAACGATTGAACTTTTCTGTTTAATAACACTCTGAGCCAACTCTGTTCAGCCCTCCTGATGTTTTCTATTGACTCGTCTTCTTGACATCTCACTTAGGTCTCTGCATGGCAATGAAATCTCCGAGCTTCCTGATGGCATCTTCAATGATGTGACCTCTCTGTCTCATTTGTAAGTATCGACTCCCAGTCGCTCACCCCCGAGCATTTTTTGCTCTCAGCCTTTTTTTTAATGTACACAATGTAGACACATGCTTTCAGGTGCAGTGGGGGGTCTGCTGAGACAACCGAGGGGTCTGTTGTCCTTTTTGGCCGGCTCTGCGTGAGGCGAGCCCTTCGTAATCATTCCTGTGGTTAAAGCAACACACAGACTCCTCCACTGTCCCATCTCCCTGTAACGCTGCTAAAACACACACACACATACATTCTCCATGGTCTGTGGGCATTAGTGTTTGTTTTTCTATGTCCGTCATCTTCTGTTTGGTGCTGCAGAAAGCTGCACAAAAAAGTGTCTTTGCCCTCTGGACACCCGCCCAGATGATCTAATCATCTCTCGGTCGTTGGGGATCAATAGACCTATAAGTGTTAGGACAGGGGGAAGAACGAGGGATCACACAAAGACGTTTTGTGGAAAGCGGTACAGGAGTCAAGGCTGCATAAAATCAGGACTGAGGGATGGATGGAGGGGAAGCCATTGATCTGCAGTCACAGTCAAGTGGCTTTCATGTTAGCAGATGTTAGGTGTCAGCTATTGGCCCGGCCTGAAAGATGAGCCTGTGTTCCGCTGTAATGGAACGGCATCGATTTAGAAGTGTTTGTGCATCCAGGAGGAGGACAGAGCACCATTGATTCACAGCTACAACAACAGCGACAGTAAAGAGTGGCTTCTTTTCACACCTTTGACTCGAACTCAAGATGAAGTATAGCACAAACTGGCATTGAGCCTTTTACTGTAAGATGTTTTATTCTTGCTCTGATTTGTTTGTGCAGAACACCAAGATGGTTTCAGCTGGTTTCTGTGCAGGTGTAGAGACACCTGCTGGCCGTAAAGTGTACTGCAGCGACATAATTACACTCAGATGCGGTTTTCTCTGTAATATCAGGGCAATTGGTGCTAACCCCTTGTACTGTGACTGCCACCTGCGCTGGCTCTCCGACTGGGTGAAGACCGGATACAAAGAACCCGGAATTGCACGCTGTTCTGGTCCACAGGGCATGGAGGGCAAACTGCTTCTTACAACACCTGCTAAGAAGTTTGAGTGCACAGGTGGGTTATCGTCTGGGATTTGGAAATATGATTCAAGTAGTCCTGAAATATGCATGAAATGCACTGTTTTGTTATGGTGGGGTTTCTGCAGGTGACATGGACTCTGAAGTGCTGGCCAAGTGCAACCCCTGTCTGTCCAATCCCTGCCTGAACCTCGGCATTTGTCACAACGACCCAATGCAGATCTACAGGTGCAGCTGTCCTCCAGGATTCAAGGTGAAAGCAGAATAACTTTTTAAAATCCTGGAAGTGTTGGAGAAAAACAGATCCCTTATGTCTTCTCTGTTCTCGGTCTCAGGGAAAGAACTGCGAGACCGGTATAAATGCCTGTGTGAGCGGCCCGTGTGCCAACGGAGGAACCTGCCGAGTGAGTGAGGAGAACGAAGGAGAATACAGGTGAGGAGGCAGGGTAGATGGCCTGTGTTTGGATAGCGTCTGCTTAGGTTTCTACAATTCCCCCCCCCCCCCCCCCCCCCAGGCGCTTCACAACACAGTCAGTCATTCACTCATTCACACACGCTTTCACACTGTGGTGGGGATGAGCTACGTTGTAGCCACAGCTGCTCTGAGGCACACTGACTGCCGAACACTGGCACCACTACCAGCAGGCAAGGTGAGTAAAGTCTCTTAACCATGCACAGCAGCAGAATTGAACCTGCAACCTTCAGATTACTGGACAGCCCACTCTACCTCCTGAGACATTGCTGTCCCTAAGCAGCCTTCAAAGGGGCATTATGGAAGTTTGAAAGCCAAACATACAATAAGCATTCTCCAATTGTTTTAATAATAAATGTCTTCTTCATACATTCTCCTGCAATACCCTGGTCCTGTAGAATGAGCCCTGGCATTTTTACTGTGATTGCCTGTTTTTCTGTAAAATTACAGAAAAAGAAAGTTGCTCGGGTCGAGCAGGCTGCTTCATGTGCGTTCACGCTCAGGCATAGCCCGTAGCATTTGCTATCCATAGCTTTAGCAGCAGAGATAGAGGTAGTGCCACTTTGTCGCTGTTCCTAACGCCTAGTGAAAAAGCTAGCTACATTTCTGAGGACCCTTAGCTACTTTCTTCTAGATATTTCCTGCAAATTAGCAACAAAATAGCCATTTTCACTCCGAACCGTTCTTTGAACGTTGTTTCAGCTGTCATCGAGGATATAAATGTTACAGATACAAAGGATGACACTGGTGCTTTAGCTCACCTAGTAAGATGTCGGACTCTAATGCAGAAGACCTAGGCTTGATTCTGGGTGTGAACATAGTTTATTTAGAGTTTCTTTTTTACATTAATGGTATATTTTTTACAGTAAGATGCCCAAATTTTTATTTGAGACTCGCTGAACAGCATTGAATTCACAGATAAAAAAGATGTGGGTTCAATTTTCATTTTGGAACAATTTTTCAAGCAAGGGAAGGGAATGATCTGAGCGTGCAGGAGGACTGACCTGTCATAAACCTTTGTCGGCTGTGCTGAAGAGAAAGGTACAGAACCAAATTATTTAATTAATTAGCTGCGCGTTCTCCTGTCCTCTGTCCTCCGGGCCACACACACACACACACACACACACACACACACACACACACACACACACACACACACACACAAGGGACTGTCTCAGTTGTTATTTTCGCTAAGGAGTGTGCACGTACAGCATGCGCGCCTCGTGCACGAGCCTACTATTGAAGCTGCCGTTACGCTTTGGTCTGAGGGGGCAATCGCGAGCATAAAAATTCAAAACTCCGTAAAGTCCCTTTAAAGAGATTGTGTATTTTTACCTTTAATCTCTGGAAATATCCGTAAACATGTTGCTGAAAATGAATAAAATGATGTCCAGTCGTTGAAAAATATTGGCGGCTTCATACGATGTAACATAAGAATCAGGTCTAAAGTGTATGGGTGCGGGTCTAAAGCCTGATTCATGCGTCTGCGTCAGTGCGGAGACATGCAATGCCATTATCCGTCCTTGCGGGCCTGCTGGAAAGCCCCGCAAGGACGTGCGGAGTCGAGCTCTCTTTTCTAAACATCCGTCCGTCGAGACAGAGGACGCAAGCTTGTGATTGGTCAGGGCACCGCTGCCGCCATTGCGCCCTCAAAAACATAAAGAGAGCCGAGAATAACTAGCGGCAGACACGGAGAAGCTTGAAGAATACCTCTCTAATATGAACGTTTAATACCCCTGTGACTGGAGGAGTGAAAAGATACGCAGCAAGTGTTTTATTTGTGGACGGAAATGACAGGAAACGTGGGTTTAGAGGTGGCGAGCGCATGAAGAGGTGGGAGAATGAGAGACAAATTTGTCTGTGTTAAAAAGTCTCTTATATACACAAAAAAACAATATAAACACACGATCTTGTACCGATACATGACAGGATACCACAGAACAGCGCTACGCTCTCTGTGGTCCTGCTGGGCAATTGCTTTGCAACACTCCCCAGGAGACGGAGAAGTATGAGAGCAAAACGCTTCCGTCAATCTGTGCGTGTCTGTCCCTTGCGGAGCTGACGGAGAAGCATGAACCAGGCTTTACAGATGTTATGTTACCACATTCAAAAACATTTAGGCTAAACTCTTTCCAAAACCTATGTGAAAGCACAGAACAGAGTAAGAGATGCAATATATTATGGCTGATCGGTATTGCCGTATTATGATGACGTCATCGGCAGGCGGAGGACCCTGAGCAGAAACTACAGCGTCAGAAAACTAGCATCAGTGTTGCATTCTCTCGATGGAATTAACTGAAGGACCATCAAAGTCTGAGGAGTCACACTGAGGTTGCGTGCTTTCTGCTACAGGTACCATTTACCGTAATGTTCCTTTAAACTAGCAACAGTCACGCGATGGGGTGTAAAACTACCCTGACATGTATGTACTGCCCCCTAGTGTCAGGAAATTACACAATGCCCCCTTAAAATCACTTAATCTGTGCTTCACTCTAATGGAACAGGGTAAATGTGCATGTGTGTGTGTGTGTGTGTGTGTGTGTGTGCGCGTGTGTTCACAGTTGTACGTGTCCTCTGGGTTTTGAGGGCCCAACTTGCCAAATCAACACTGATGACTGTGAAGACAGCGACTGCGAGAATGGCGCTACCTGCATTGATGGAATCAATAACTACACTTGTTTTTGTCCCCCCTACTACACAGGTGAGTCAACACAATACGGTTTGATCTAAGTAAGAAAAAATGGGGAATGAGATGCAACCAAAACTAAAAACTAAAATTAATTTCTGACATTCTGTCTTGCTTAGCCTTTAATAACTTTTACCTTCCACGTAGGAGAGATGTGCGAAGAAATGGAAGACATGTGTGCTCCTGGACGAAGCCCCTGCCAACATCAGTCTACCTGCCTCATCACCTCCTCTGGACCCAAGTGCGTGTTTTCTGTGAGAAGCATGCCAACAGATGTCAAACTCTAACTCGGCGTATGTTCAGCCTAATTTAGGAGTTGTGTTCTGCAGGTGTGTGTGCTCTCCTGGTTATGTTGGCGACGACTGCAGCGTAGACTACAACGACTGCGAGGAGCATCGCTGTCAGAACGGAGCTCAGTGTGTGGATGAGCTGAATGGGTATTCCTGCATCTGCCTTGAAGGATACAGGTGAGAGCAGCTCGGGTGTTCTGCAGCTTCTTCGTTTATCCCTAACACATCCCTTACAATCTTCTGGCTGTTTGTCTCGCCGTAGCGGTCAGCTGTGTGAGGTTCCTCCATCTCCACTGTCTCTGTGTGAGCTGGCCGACTGTCAGAACAGCGCCCCCTGTGTGGAGCGAGGTGGGCGCGCCTTCTGCCAGTGTCCTCCTGAATTTGGTGGACCACGTTGTGAGAAACTGGTCAGCGTCAACTTCATTGACAGAGACTCCTATTTACTGCTGTCAGACCTAAAAAACTGGCCACAAGCCAACATCACCCTGCAGGTATTCACAGAGTCAACGCTGGGGCTTGGTTCTTTCTTTTTCCACCTGAATGAAGCAGCAGTCAAACGCAAATCCACGTTTTGTGTGTAGGTGTCTACTGCAGAGGACAACGGTATCCTGCTGTATAATGGAGACAATGATCACATCGCAGTGGAGCTCATCCAAGGCCACGTTAAGGTTAGCTATGACCCTGGCAGCCAGCCCGGACATGCCATCTACAGGTACGCGCTAGTTTTCTGTTAACAAAGGCGTATTTTGACTTACGCATGCACTTCCTGTTCATCCTGGTTGACTTTATGCCCCATCTGTCATCTTCTGGTAGCACCGAGACTATCAACGATGGTCAGTTCCACACAGTGGAGCTGGTGACCTTCGACCAGATGGTGAACCTGTCCATTGACGGGGGTCTCCCTACCACAATGGACAGCTTCGGGGCGGTGCGGCCCCTCAACGGGGAGGCACCTCTATACGTGGGGGGTAGGGGCCCTCTCCAGAACACACCTCCCTCCTCTGCAGGCACTCTTAACTACTACACTACTGTTCAATCACCTCCCCTCCCCCCCTCGCTTTGTCACCACCGCAACCCGTCCCGCCTCTCAACCATGCAACCCTCCGACTCATCCTTCCTCCACCCTGACCTTTACCCTGTCCTCCACCTGCTCCATCCCACCTGTCAGTCCTGACGGTGTCTGTTAGGAGTCTAAAGTTACACCAGAAAAATACGTCCTTCTGGACCGGACAATTTGTATGTAAATTATAGTAATTATTATATAACATGGACATATTTCACACCATCACTGCAATTCAGTTCTACGGTGTGAAATTGTGTCCGCTTTGAATTACCGCTAAACTAACAGACACAGTTTGTCTTTTGTGGTTTTTGTATTTTTGTTGTGTGTGAATGTTTTTATTAAAAATAGCTCATTTTCTGTGTTTGTGTTTAAGCCGTGGGTTTGTTCAGGAGTGTTTGTCTCTCTGCTGCTGTGTCGTTTTATTCCTTCGTGCGATCCCACAGGAGACACTGTTTTCCATTCTTCTTTGCTTTTGCGATCACGCGTTTCAAGGATGATGTCCCTCGTGGTGCTGATGCAAAGTTTAGTCTCGTTCTACAAATGCAATCAGAGTCGTTTAAGTTTGGGCATCGTCACGGTTGGGACACTCATGTTTGAAACCACTTTTCTCCATTACTCTCATACCAGCCCTATGTTTGCTGTTTGTTTGTGAGCCAGGGCACGGATCGCCACAAGGATTAACCTCCATTCTTCCTCTTCCTGCTCCAGGCATGCCGGTGGACGTCCACTCAGGCACGTTCCGCCTCTGGCAGATCCAGAATGGTTCCAGCTTCCATGGCTGTATCCAGAACCTGTACATCAACAACGAGCTGCAGGACTTCACCAAGACCCAGATGAAGCCCGGTGTGGTGCCTGGCTGTGAACCCTGCAAGAAGCTCTACTGTGTTCATGGCATCTGCCAACCTGATGGGGTCCATGGACCGGTGTGTCACTGCCAGCCAGGCTGGAGCGGAGCACACTGTGACCAGCCGGCTCTCAACCCCTGTCAGGGCAGCAAGTATGTCCGCAATTAATACAAACTCTAAATGGATCCACTTGTGTTCACTTAAAGGTGGAATATGAGATGTTTTCTTGCCGTTCAAGAAAACTGCTTTTTGACGTGTCCAATCCTCTTTCTCCGATATACAAACCCGTAATCCTTGTCATCAGGAGTTCAGTTTAATGGTTTTGATCATTGTTGGCACCTTTTCTGCCATAACTTCTAACATTACACACCAACATAATCATGCAACAATTTAGCATGCTTGCTAATATAGCATGTGGTGTGTTTTATAGTGAAAAACGAGGCAGCTTTTAGTTTTCTTGATTTATTCTCAACTTCAAAATCACCATCAGTGCGGGAAAACCCCACGGACTTCAGAACTCGCGTGAACCTCACACTCAGTTCTCTCCTCTGTGTCGTAAACACCAGCTCATGAGACACACACACACACACACACACACACACACACACAGGAGGCAACTGACCCACGACTCTACCAGCTGACAAGGGTCAGGCTGCATTAACAAACAACAGTTCCTTCACCTAAACGGTCCCCAACAAGAACAGAAACAGGCTCTAAACAGAATCAACTTACAAAACATTAAAGTCCCATTAGTCATCATCACACACTGGTGAAATTACGTCTCCACATTTGACCCATATCCCTGGGGAGTGGTGAGCTGTAGCTGTGGGTGCGCTCGGGAACTATTTGGTGGTTTATCCCTCCAATCCAACTCCTTAAACCTGAGTATCAAGTGAGGAGGCATTTGGTCCCATGTTTATAAAATGTTTAGTATGACTTGACTGAGATTTGAACCCCAATCTCCCAGTCTCAGTGCGGATACTTTACCACTAGGCCACTGAGAAGGTATATTAACCAATACATTTAGAAGATACGAGAACCCCGGGTATTAGAGCCATGTAACAAAAGGTTTTCAGGAAGTAAGATCATGACAAATCATTGGTGTTTCATAATATTGCCAGTTTGTACATTTAAGAGCAGGAAGTTGAGTCTCCGAGGTCCAATCCTCCCTTTTCTGTGCCTTTTGCTTACATTATAGGGTTAGTTCACATCTTTTAAGCTGGGGGTTTGGTGGAACAATTAATAACATATTTGTAGGTAACTCTTTGAGCTGCTTCAGTTTGGAGAAACAGAGAAGAATTCTGATCAAACCAATTCCATGCTCAAAAAATCATAGCAGTTAATTCAAATGCTGTGATATATACAATATATTGACTTAAATTTCCAATTTTACTGTATTATAATTTTCAAATGTTTAATTGTAGCCGTTTTCATTCTTATTTATATGCTTTGATTTGTTTATGGAGCAAAATAATCTGACTGAAGACCCTTTCTTTCTAGATGCGTCCATGGAAAGTGCATCCCACTGGACGAGCAGTCGTACCGCTGTGAGTGTGCAGAGGGTTACCGTGGCGCTCTGTGTAACCAACAAGGGGAGCTGTTTAATCCCTGCCGCCACCTTTTCTGCAAACATGGCCGATGCCAGATCTCAGACACAGGAGACGCGTACTGTCACTGCGAAAGTGGCTACACCGGGGAGCTCTGTGACGCAGGTGGGTGTGGGACGTGTTAACTAGAAATGCATACAGAATGCAGCCACACATTCAACAAATCTCTGGTTTTTAGAGTCTGAGTGTCGAGGTGAGCCTGTGAGAGACTTCTACCAAGTGCAGCGAGGGTACGCCATCTGCCAAACCACTCGCATGGTCTCCTGGGTGGAGTGCAGCGGAGCCTGTGACGTGGGGGCCTGCTGCGGCAGCCAGAGGATGAAGCGCCGGAAATACACCTTTGAGTGCAGCGACGGAACGTCCTTCAGTGAGGAGGTGGAAAAGACCATCAAGTGCGGCTGCGTGGGCTGCATGTAGCACCGTCCACTCACATTTCCTGCTGCTGGCACGGAGCAGAAGACGGAAAGCGAGCAAGGAAGGAAGAAAACTGCTGAAAAGTGGAGGAGGAAAGGAAAGGAAAAGGAAGAAAACAAAAGAGAGTATACAGAATATATATAAAACCTCTATCTAAATAATATGGACAACAATGTTTGTAAAATAGAACATTTGCTCCACATCTGGGGGTGTGTGACCTTACAGAAAAACAGAAAAAAACCATCATGAGCATCAGTGTAGAACAGCGACAAAATCATTGTATCTGCAACATTGTTCCAATGGGGGTCAGAGATTCAGAAAGTGCTGCGTTCAGATCCTTCCAGCCCAAACTATTCCGTGTGAATGCCCCGTGTACCTGAGGCCTCTGATGGCTCGACCAACATCTTCCATCTTTATTCATGGAGGCAGAGAGGACAGTGCGGTCCGTTTTTGGCAAAGAGTGACAGAAAACAAAAGTAGGGATAAGAGGAGAGATGGACCGTTGGACTTGGCAAAGCTATCTTGAGTTGAGCTTGGCTGGGTTACCTGGACTCTGCTGGACACGGTTTGGGTTTAGTTCAGCTTCCTGTCAGTTTGGTGTTTCTCCACCAGGAAGCAGTCATCCATCCACACACGTAGACGTGAACCGATGAAATGGAATGCGGGAAACAAGAGCGGCACGCGATTCTGTGCAGATTGTGGCTTAAAAAGCTCGGCGGTCAGAGCTGTAACGTGCATATAGAGACTGCAGTGAGTAGCAGCACCTCTCTGAAATACATAATCACACACACACATACACACACACAGTCTTAACCCGGGTTGAGAGGGCTTATGTGGTGCAGCTGTTCATACCGCACATTAAACCAGCCCTCAGCGTGTATTCCCTTACGATTAGCATCGTCCTACTTCCTCTGAGCGGGAGTAAGAGTGCTCCTCTTGCAGTATTAAACCTTTGCAAATTGTTGCATGTGTGGAAAAGAGTTTTCCAACACAAAAGTAGAGCTTCTTCATATTATTATTATTATTATTATTATTATTATAAATATTTTTACAAAACCATTTTTCATTGTTTGTTCTAATTTGTTTTTTTATGATTTTTCTCACAATGTATTCTAACTCCTTTAGCCCACCCCCACGTCTCTTCATATTGAAATGCCTAACAGATTCTAATATATATACATATATATTTGTATTTTGTTTTGGTATAGTATTTTTCTATGTTAAAGAGTAAGCCTGTTTTACGATGCATTTGGACTGGAGGAAAGGCATTCGGTTGGTTTTCTGGGTGTTTTTATTTGTGGATCTCACCTTTTCCAACCTGACCATGTTAACCGGCCCTAAAAGGCAGCAGTGGGTTGGCCTTGTTGTATAGAAGGCAGTATTGGTTTAGAAATATGTTTAATATTGTATATGTTGTCTTCCAAGTGAATATCACATTTAATTAATAGGAACATGTGCTTGCTTTTTTATTTATTTTATCTAAAGGAGTTTTCCAGTAAAAAGTGAAAGACGTTAAGTGTTTGCTGGGATATAATAAAAAAAGAAAGAAATTAGATCATTTCAAAAATAGAAATGGTAAAAAGTAAACAAAATATGTTGTTTTGTTGTTTTTGGAGACTTTGGAGATTTCCTGATTCTAAATTTTTTATTATTTTATTTCCATATCCAATCTTTTAAGAAATGGGCTTCATTTCCATCATTTGAATTGGAGAGAAATTTGCCAGAGAATAAAGATATTTTCAGTTTAGTCAAGCTCAACTGATTATAAGCTGCTGTCAAGCCAGAAGAAGAAAACAGGATGAAGCCGCCTCTATGGACACCGATCATGTTAAAGTGGATCATCCTTAAATCTCTGTAAATGGGATGTTTGAACTGTGTGAAGCATTACATGCCAACTACTGACAGATAACAAGAAAGCTCTGGACATTTTTATTGTCTGTCAGTTTTGACAAAAAAATAAATAAAAAAAAAGAAGAAAGGTGCCAATTATCATGAACAGTCATACCTGAATGTATAAATGTGAATAGATAAATATGTCCAATGCTTATTCATGAAGTGGTAACTTTTAGCTGTTCTTTAGTTTCCAGTGTAAGATACAGAAACTACTTCCTGTTGAGAGAGCCCCAGCCAATCAGGATGGAGCACGGCCTCGTTCTGCTTGTGGACTGTCTGGATTGTGTTTCTCTAAATGTCTCTTTATAATGTAAAAGGCTGCAGATCCAGATTTCATGCCAGAGCCGTGCCGCACCCTACATGCTAAAAACTCCGTGTTACATGCTGTTGATGTGATGCCAGTGGTGTACAATAATACAGAAAATCTCCTAATGGTTTCTGCAGAAAGGTCACTGTAATATTTAGGGCATAAACCTCTTAAAGGTGCATTCGTTTAGTTAAACGTGACTTTCTTTTCCAGGCTCCTTTTAACTCATTTTGCACTGATCTGAACTGGAACGGTGCGATCCGTCTCTCTGTAGACATCTTAGTGATACTTGTGCTATATTGAGATGTAATTCCATGATCTGGTCATACGAAACACAGATTTACCATCTTATGAACTATATACATAAATGTTATTGTAAACAACACAATGTCTCTGTTGTATTAATATGGTGCAAAAACTAAAGAAATATCCCCTGTTGGGTCTGTTTGCTTTTTTTTCTCTTGCAGGACTGAAAAATTGTAATTAAGCTGAATGTACGTAGTGCCACCGACAAAATGTTTACCAAACCTCCACTCTTTTCATTAAATAAACCTAAAATGTGTGTGCTTTTAAGAAAGTGTCTATTTACTTCACCGTCTTCACTATTTGGCAAAACTTTAAAATGCTTTAAACTAACAGATCAGCTCTTATGAGAATTGTTTTAAATCAAACCTAAAGAGATTTTAACACTTCAAGCGATTGCTGTCAAACTGGTTTCAGCGGTTCATGAGCCATATATTTGAGCAGCTTTGTATTGGACAACACTCTCTGGTGACCAGAAACTGCAATTCACTTGACGGTTCGCTAGAGGGAGGACCGGACCTGTTTTGCAGCAATGGCTGTTTACTGTGCCAGTAGCTCATATAAAAGCTAGCAGTTAGCTTTTTCAGTTTGCCAAACACCAAGCACAAGTAGAAGCACAATGCTGCGTTCCAGTGGTCCTCGGACATCGGAATTTCCGAGCAGGAAATGACGTATTGGGCTTGTTTTGCGTTCCAGCTTCCATCTCAGAAAAAATGGACACCACCAGTGTTGTCCAGTACTAAACCAAAAGAATTATATAACCAAGTATTATCTGCACTTAAATAATAGTGGATCACGCCCTTTGACAGTTGCCACAAACAACCAGAAAAACAATACAAATCAACTTAGATGTTAAATAGCAAAAAAGAAAACAGAACACATAAATAAGAAAAAAGACAATTACTTCCTGTTAGCACTGGGTGTAGCCATCTTTAAATTTGGGATGAAACCTACGAGCTCGCAGCTCGGAATTCCGAGTTCATTGTGTCATTTCCGGCTAACTTATCTCAGAAAAACAAGTTCCGAGGACAAATGGAACGTGCCATAAGTAGATATGGTCTACTAACTAGACTACGGTCTTCAGTGAGGTGCACATGGAGGGAGTGCGCAGTACGGCTTTGAGTGTAAAGTACACAAGTGTGCAAATAATTGCCAAAATGGGACAGTGAGCACTGCGTCATCGACAGCAATGCATGCCAGTTTCTATTTGTGTAACTTTTTAAAATCTTTATCAACAACTTTTAACCAAATAAATACTTTCTTGACTAAATTTACATTAATTGCTGTCCACATTAAATCTTGTTTTAAACTATTCAGAGCATGAGTAAATATAATTAATGGTCTTAAAATTAACTTCTTTCATTTGAAAAAACATATTTTCAGAAAAGGTATTTGAGCCATTGTTCCAGCTTCTTCTCAAAATTCCTATGCAGCAATAGATGCGGACTTGGGCAAAGTGCGGATCAAGGATGCAAAAGGGACCAACTTCCACGCTTGAGGATTGGGTCACCCTACGCACATGGAATGCGCAATGGAAGTGGGCAAGGGTGAAAGTGCGAGTATTGGGATTGGACCTTACTTGAACACAAAAATACCCCTTTGCCTGCTATGAATTGTGGAAAGGCACAGATCTGACCAAGGTTGCTGCACTTAAGATTCCTAAGAGGACAGTGGCCTCCATAATCCTTAACCCTCCCACTGTCTTCAAGGGTGACTCTGCCAGGAAAGTTGACCATTGAGCAGAATTGATGGTTTATCCCTTGAGGTCCACGTGGCAGGGGTGGGGAGTGATCATCACCTCACCCCTGTCACGTCGACCTCAGGGGATAAACCATCAATGGTGAACTTTCCTGGCGGGGTCACCCATGAAGACAGTGGGAGGGTTAAATGGAAGACGTTTGGGACAACCAGAAACCCCTCTACAGCAGGCCATCTGGACAAACTGAGCTACCGGGGGAAAGAGCTTTGGTGAGAGAAGTAAAGGAGAACCCAAAGATCACTGTGCCTGAGCTCCACAGATGCAGTCAGGAGATGGGAGAAAGTTGTAGAAAGTCAACCATCATTGCCGCCCTCCACCATTAAGGGCTTTATGGCAGAGTGGCCCGTCAGAAGCCTCTCCTCAGTACAAGACACACAAAAGCCCGCATGGAGTTTGCTTAAAGACACTTGAAGGACACCAAGATGGTGAGAAATAAGATTCTCTGGTCTGATCAGACCAACAAAGAACTTTTTGGCCTAAATTCTAAGCGGTATTTATGGAGAATACCAGGCACTGCTCATTACTTGTCCAATACAGTCCCCACAGTAAAGCATGGCAGTGGCAGCATCATGCTGTGAGGGTGTTTTACAGTTGCAGGGACAGGATGACTGGTTGCAATTGAGGGAACGATGAATGCGGCCAAGTACAGGGATATCCTGAACAAGAACCTTCTCTGGAGAGCTCAGGACCTCAGACTGGGACAAAGGTTTACCTTCCAACATGACAATGACCCTAAGCACACAGCTAAAATAACCAAGGAGTGGCTTCACGGCAACTCTGTGACTATTCTTGAATGGCCCAGCCAGAGCCTCGACTAATGCCCGGATCACACTGCGATTTTTGATCATCGCATGGCATTGTTCATGCCACACTGTTTGAATTCCAGAAAGGTAGCACACTGTACAGCGCAAGATTTCAGTGAGGCATGACGTCTCGCTCCTGCAGTGCACGCAACGTCATGAGCACACCTCATGAAAGCATATGTCAGCAGACCGCTAACCAAAACAAATCTGAAAAGCTCAGTGTCAGCTCAAAACCCAGCTCGTCTTCCTCAAAGAGGAAGCATCGTTTTAAAAACCCTCGCTTTGGCCTCAGACTTTGGCTGCATGTCTCCTTCTCCCGTCTTCCAGATAAGACAGCTGAACTGTCTGTTGGACATTCATCCTTCTGATCCTCCTTAATAAATACAAAAAATTGCACATTGTGATCCGGGTTTTAAACCCAATTGAGCATCTCTGGAGAGACCTAAAAATGGCTGTCCACCAACGTTCACCATCCAACCTCACAGAACTGGAGAGGATCTGCATGGAATAACGGCAGAAGATCCCAAATGTAAGAAATTTGTTGCATTTTTACCAAGAAGACTCACAGGAGCAGCTCAAAAGGGTCCTTCTATTAAACACTGAGCAAAGAGTCTGAATACTCTGCAATATTTCAGTTTGTCTTTTCATTAACTCTTTACAGGGCCAACGTCTTTATTTAGACACTTCCGCTCACATCATAAATTATGCCAGTGTACCTTTTCATGAACTCTTAGAACTACAGAATTTTACCCAAACAATCATCAGAGATCAAGCTAGTCACAGTTTGCGCCATGGCGCAATACCACCAGTTAATGCGGGGCTATAACGCACCAAATATTGGTGTGTCTGCAGAGCCAGAAAACTGCTCGATCTCTCGTGTTTACGGCCAGATCTCTTAAAACTAACAATGCTAGATTTATGAAACTCTCACATCACAAGGTTGACTAGTTGTAGTAAATAAGGATACATGTGTTGTAAATGGTAATTCTCAACGAAGTTGATAAAATTCTTGCATGAAAATCAAATGTACCCTGAACAAGTAAAAAAAATTATGAATATTTTTAGGTAAAATATGTTGTTTTTTAGACATAATCTTAATATTCATGGTAACAGTAATAATAACAAATATGATATTGAATATGTTAAGCAGTTTTAAGCTTAGATTTCTCTAGGGAATGGAGGACAGTTATTGTGCCAACAGTGATGATGTACAGGAGGAAGATGACACTGAGGCAGATCCTCAAATAAAATAAAAAATTTAATAACCCATATTTGATCAGAACATGTGTATATTATTCAATAACTTTTGAAATATATTCTAGTTATCCGTTTTTATAAAAATATACTATATTGTTTAATAATTGTGATATATTTGTATGTTTGAACAGTGGTATAATGTTCTAAAATTAGCTAGATATTTTAAAGTGTCTTATAATTATCTATATTTTTGAAAATAATGTGTTTTATTTTGGGATTTCTTTTACCGTAGGGCAATGTCCATATTTCTGCATGAAAATAAATATTTTTGAAAATTGTAACAGAAATACAGTTTGGTTATGGACTACAACAATACTCTGGGGTTGACATTTTTAAAAATAAAATACATCAATGAGTGCCCTAGAAAAGGTTAAATCTGCATACATTTCTAAAAGTTTGTGTTTTTCTGCCAATATGGGGCACTGTGTGTACATTAATGAGGGGAAAAAATGATTGAATTGATTTTAGCAAATGTCTACAATACAACAAAGAGTGAAAAAATGACAGGGGTCTGAATACTTTCTATACCCACTGTATATCCTGCCCCCATCGCCAGGGAGAATATACATCATCACTTAAAAGTTTTTCTTTCAAAAGTCCCCTATAGATATTTTATTCCCTGGGGTCAACCTGGGAAAGCATATCAGCTTCAATAAACATAAACACTGAATATTTACAAAATGGCTAAATTCAACGTTTACTAATATCTGTATGCTGTAGAATGAAGACAAGTCAGCCATACGTTGTTTTATTTCTTTTTAAAAAATCAAGTACAAATCAATATTCAACATTTGAATTCAATGTTGATCAAAAGATACGTGGAGATTTGTGAGAAGTACTTACGGGTTAACCTGCTGACAATAGTGACATCTAGTGTCCAAAAGTGGTGAAAATAGTTGGGACAGCAGTGGTTCATGTTTGGGTTTTGGAACCAAAAACTAACAATGTTAAAGGCTTTTGAACGGCACCCAGAATTATGTTGCACGAAGCACAATTTCACATCATTCTGGGTTCATTTGTGTGAAAACAAGGTCCAATCAGGCTGAAATGTTACAGGAAGGTAGAATCTATTGAGTTGTAAGTGATCTGAACGTTTCATGATGATAGCACTTTCCTAAGGGGGTCAAACAATGTCCCAAAGGTCACCGGATCTGGTGTCAATTTAAAGAAGTAGGCCAGTTACACATTTGTGGGCTTATAACTTGGCTTCTGAATGTCCTAGAGAGATCAGGTTTGTTTTAGTGTACTCCAATCAACAGCCCCTACAACCACAAAAAGGAATGGAGTCATTAGCACTTATGGTTTGTAAACGGCACCCAGAATTATGTTGCACGAAGCACTATTTCACATCATTCTGGGTCCATTTGTGTGAAAACAAGGTCCAATCAGGCTGAAACGTTACAAGAAGGTAGAATCTATTGAGTTGTAAGTGATCTGAATGTAGTCCAGTTACACATTTGTGGGCTTATAACTTGGCTTCTGAATGTCCTAGAGAGATCAGGTTTGTTTTAATGTACTCCAATCAACAGCCCCTACAACCACAAAAAGGAATGGAGTCATTAGCACTTATGGTTTGTAAATGGCACCCAGAATTATGTTGCACGAAGCACAATTTCACATCATTCTGGGTCCATTTGTGTGAAATCAAGGTCCAATCAGGCTGAAACGTTACAAGAAGGTAGAATCTATTGAGTTGTAAGTGATCTGAACGTTTCAACATGATCGCACATTCCTATAGGGGGTAAAACCATGTCCCAAAGGTCACCGGGCCTGGTGTCACTTTAAAGAAGTAGTCCAGTTACACCTTTGTGGGCTTATAACTTGGCTTCTGAATGTCCTAGAGAGATCAGGTTTGTTTTAGTGTACTCCAATCAACATCCCCTACAACCACAAAAAGGAATGGAGTCAATAGCACTTATGGTTTGTAAATGGCACCCAGAATTATGTTGCACGAAGCACAATTTCACATCATTCTGGGTTCATTTGTGTGAAAACAAGGTCCAATCAGGCTGAAACGTTACAGGAAGGTAGAATCTATTGAGTTGTAAGTGATCTGAACGTTTCATGATGATAGCACTTTCCTAAGGGGGTCAAACCATGTCCCAAAGGTCACCGGGCCTGGTGTCACTTTAAAGAAGTAGTCCAGTTACACCTTTGTGGGCTTATAACTTGGCTTCTGAATGTCCTAGAGAGATCAGGTTTGTTTTAGTGTACTCCAATCAACATCCCCTACAACCACAAAAAGGAATGGAGTCAATAGCACTTATGGTTTGTAAATGGCACCCAGAATTATGTTGCACGAAGCACAATTTCACATCATTCTGGGTTCATTTGTGTGAAAACAAGGTCCAATCAGGCTGAAACGTTACAGGAAGGTAGAATCTATTGAGTTGTAAGTGATCTGAACGTTTCATGATGATAGCACTTTCCTAAGGGGGTCAAACCATGTCCCAAAGGTCACCGGGCCTGGTGTCACTTTAAAGAAGTAGTCCAGTTACACCTTTGTGGGCTTATAACTTGGCTTCTGAATGTCCTAGAGAGATCAGGTTTGTTTTAGTGTACTCCAATCAACAGCCCCTACAACCACAAAAAGGAATGGAGTCATTAGCACTTATGGTTTGTAAACGGCACCCAGAATTATGTTGCACGAAGCACTATTTCACATCATTCTGGGTCCATTTGTGTGAAAACAAGGTCCAATCAGGCTGAAACGTTACAAGAAGGTAGAATCTATTGAGTTGTAAGTGATCTGAATGTAGTCCAGTTACACATTTGTGGGCTTATAACTTGGCTTCTGAATGTCCTAGAGAGATCAGGTTTGTTTTAATGTACTCCAATCAACAGCCCCTACAACCACAAAAAGGAATGGAGTCATTAGCACTTATGGTTTGTAAATGGCACCCAGAATTATGTTGCACGAAGCACAATTTCACATCATTCTGGGTCCATTTGTGTGAAATCAAGGTCCAATCAGGCTGAAACGTTACAAGAAGGTAGAATCTATTGAGTTGTAAGTGATCTGAACGTTTCAACATGATCGCACATTCCTATAGGGGGTAAAACCATGTCCCAAAGGTCACCGGGCCTGGTGTCACTTTAAAGAAGTAGTCCAGTTACACCTTTGTGGGCTTATAACTTGGCTTCTGAATGTCCTAGAGAGATCAGGTTTGTTTTAGTGTACTCCAATCAACATCCCCTACAACCACAAAAAGGAATGGAGTCAATAGCACTTATGGTTTGTAAATGGCACCCAGAATTATGTTGCACGAAGCACAATTTCACATCATTCTGGGTTCATTTGTGTGAAAACAAGGTCCAATCAGGCTGAAACGTTACAGGAAGGTAGAATCTATTGAGTTGTAAGTGATCTGAACGTTTCATGATGATAGCACTTTCCTAAGGGGGTCAAACCATGTCCCAAAGGTCACCGGATCTGGTGTCACTTTAAAGAAGTAGTCCAGTTACACCTTTGTGGGCTTATAACTTGGCTTCTGAATGTCCTAGAGAGATCAGGTTTGTTTTAGTGTACTCCAATCAACAGCCCCTACAACCACAAAAAGGAATGGAGTCATTAGCACTAATGGTTTGTAAATGGCACCCAGAATTATGTTGCACGAAGCACAATTTCACATCATTCTGGGTTCATTTGTGTGAAAACAAGGTCCAATCAGGCTGAAACGTTACAGGAAGGTAGAATCTATTGAGTTGTAAGTGATCTGAACGTTTCATGATGATAGCACTTTCCTAAGGGGGTCAAACCATGTCCCAAATGTCACCGGATCTGGTGTCAATTTAAAGAAGTAGTCCAGTTACACATTTGTGGGCTTGTAACTTGGCTTCTGAATGTCCTAGAGAGATCAGGTTTGTTTTAGTGTACTCCAATCAACAGCCCCTACAACCACAAAAAGGAATGGAGTCATTAGCACTTATGGTTTGTAAATGGCAACCAGAATTATGTTGCACAAAGCACAATTTCACATCATTCTGGGTCCATTTGTGTGAAAACAAGGTCCAATCAGGCTGAAACGTTACAAGAAGGTAGAATCTATTGAGTTGTAAGTTATCTGAACGTTTCATGATGATCGCACATTCCTATAGGGGGTCAAACCATGTCCCAAAGGTCACCGGGCCTGGTGTCACTTTAAAGAAGTAGTCCAGTTACACATTTGTGGGCTTATAACTTGGCTTCTGAATATCCTAGAGAGGTCAGGTTTGTTTTAGAGTACTCCAATTAACAGCCTCCATTACCCCAAAAAGGAATGGAGTCATTAGCACTTATTGTTTTTAAATGGCACCCAGAATTATGTTGCACGAAGCACAATTTCACATCATTCTGGGTCCATTTGTGTGAAAACAAGGTCCAATCAGGCTGAAACGTTACAGGAAGGTAGAATCTATTGAGTTGTAAGGGATCTGAACGTCCCCCCCCCCCCCCGACACACACACACACACACGAAGATCAAAAGTCAACTTTGGAAACAACGGCCAAAGAATCAGCTGATCATGATCAGAATTCTGACCTGGATAGATGTGATTTAAGATAAAGTTGTCATTATCTTTTCCTTGGAGCTGTGGTTGTCCCTTATTCAAATCCCTTTGTGTTTAAATGTCATCAGATTTCAGGGTTAGATGTTTTTCTGTTTTTACCCGTCCTGTCCTGGCAGTTCAAGCAGACAGAATGGTTGATCCGAGTGTCGTAACATGCCAGAGCAGTTTTACTCTACAGCAAGAGGGATGTGGGATATTCCTGTTTGTGGCTTGTTAGAGCACATTTGCTTATGCACCAGAGTGGACAGCAGGAAGAAAAGAAACACAACACCAACAAGGAAAGAGAGAGATGGAGGAATGGGAACAACAGGGAAACACAGGTCGGCCACAACAGCGGGGTCCTTATAAAAAATATACAAGGATAAATGGATAGGAACTTTGAAAATATTGTCCATTTATGTAGTAGCGTGTGCATATGTGCATGTGTCTATCTTATAGAATATGCTGCTGTTTTTGTGTGTGTCTAAGTTGTTAATCACTGTGGTTATGGGTCTCTGTATGTGGATTTGTCACCAAAAGTGTTTTTTTTTATAGTTCTTATATGCCCTGCGACAGCCCAGGTCCTACCAGACTCAGGGCCAACGCACGCCCCAACAGCCGATTGCCACCAAAGGGTGGACACCAATCGGCAGGCCCAGAGGACAGACCCACGCACATGGAAGAAGACGAGCCAACTGGAAGACAAAAGGGCACCAGCCCCCAGCCAAACAGGGGTTAGATGGTTTTTCCATCAGCCTGCGTTGGATGAGTGTCTCCATGTTGGGATTTCAGCGCATTTTTATTCTAAGCGCAGGTCTGCACCATTAACACACCAGCAGATGATGTTGCAAGCTGAATGAGCGGAAATTTGCACCCAATTTCTATTTTTATTTAGCTTTAGTAGAGGAAAGCCCTTCTTCTGCTGCTCCTCATCTTTTCTAGCAGATTCATGTGCTGGGGTACTGAGGAGCAGACTCGGTCAGCTCTGGAGTTTGCAGAGGGGAAATTCTAATTTCCTGTTTTTTACATTTGCATAATTTTATGCAGTACTGGATGCAATTCAAAATGTAAAGATGTTCAATACTTGGAAGAAAACAAACTCAAGCAAAATGTCAAAAAAAAGTACAAGAACACAAAAAAATTCTACTTAATTACAATAACATGAGTGAATCTAATTCATCACTTTACAACCCTCTTATGAGCTTTACTTTTATAACATAGTGAGATTTTTCACATTTTATTCGATTTTTCCTGACCCCCAACTCAGTGCATCAAAGGGAGTTCAGAGTGCGCCACTTTTCTTTACAAAATAAAAAACTTTGCGAATGAAGTTTAAAAATAAAGACTGGTTTAAATAACTCAAAAGACCATAAAAATTCAAACATCTTTATACCAACTCCAGCAAAAATACAAAGTTTTTAACATGTATATTTCTTGGGATAATCACAAATAAAGCAAGTATATCTTTCTAATATACAAAATTAAAGTCTTTAAATAGCAACTGCAAAGAATAAACAAGTTCAAGTCAGGTATTTGGTGGGTTGTCTTACATTTCTAAATTCAACAGCCTACGTGAAGTCCTTAAATATCAATAAAAACATGAAAGACCTGTTTGCCATTTACAGATGATTTATCGTCTTGCAGAAAATAAGCATAGTAAGAAAATAACACTGTGCTACAATGCTTTTTTCCTTTTGACCAAACGTATGGAAATTACTGTGGAAGTAAGCAGATTTCACATTATACAAACTTGCATGACATCAGTAAAATAAACTAAAACTGCACATTTCCAGCTTGCAATGGGACACACAAGCCAGCAAACCAAAGTCGTCTTAAATGTTCTGTCTTCAAACACCAGGAGAGTGTATTCAGTGCTGGGATTCATAGCTGCATTGCACAAGTTACTGACACGGTCTCCACAATAATAAGATTCTATACATGCAGAAGCAGGTGAACGTGGGTAATAAAACCTTACCATAAACAACAAAACAACATTTTCATGACACAAAAAGAATGCTTGATTGCGTTAACAGATCTAATCTCAAATACTAATGCAGCCATTACAGCGGGGTTAGGTTAATGCTTTGGGGAAATGGGCATACGAATAAATCCGTCTTGAAAAAAATTCATAAAATCTGAACGCCATCAATATGAGAAATTGCCGACTGAGCAGTAGGAAAAAGACTTGCTTGTCAAACTCAAAATATTATTGGAGGGAGTTTTCACGTTTAGCGACACATTCATTACCAGTACTTTTCATAAATAAGGCACCTGGTCACAATGTCACATTTCCATAATGTGATTGGAAGACTGGCTGGAGATAAAACTTGTTGCACGTAAAAGATTTTTGATTCAAAGCTCCTTTTTCAAAGAATTGTAATGCTGAACGTGCAATCATCTAAAACATTATTATATACAGAAACAGCCAACATGGCAATAGATTGTGAATGCTGACATGTGATTGATGCTTTCTTTTCCCTCCAACTTCTAAAGGGAGTTTTGTCCAGCTAATGTTATCTCCAACCGTTTAGCAGAGTGCAGATACGAGAAGCAATCACAACCGTCCGACATCACAGAAAATTTCACTCCATTTTTTTTTCTTCAACGTCATCTTAAAACTTCCCACTGAGAGGAAAATTCTCCAACAAGTTTGGGAAGAATACAATGATATATTTGGTCCTTTTTAGTTAAATCCGGATAGAAATCGAAAAAATAAAATAACCTACAACTTAAAGACCATTTTTCTACAAGGATGTATTTTATTTTGTCCTGGTGCGCTTTGCAGGTGTCTCCTTAGGTTCCTGGGCTCTTTTAGTGGCTCCCTTAGTTATGTTGCGTGGCAGCGAAGATGTCTGACATCTCTTTATAGCTCCACTTCTTGTCAGCTTAGGTTTATCCACTTCAGCAACTGCTTTAGAAGTTGCTGTATGCAAAGATTTAGACTTTTTGACCCTCTTTGATACATTATTAAGACTCCCACTTGGGGGGACTTCTGCCTCCATTTTTCTCTGGGACCTAGTCAGCACCTGGTCAGGTGAGGCTGGGGCCTTCTCACCCACAATCTGCTGTGGGACTTCAGCAGCATTCTCACCGACTTTGGATTCGGCAACTGAACTCGAAGAGGGTTCGGCTGCTTGATTTTTCACAGAATTCACTTTGTTTACTTCACTTTTTTCTAATTCTAGTTTGTCCGCTTCATTCTGTTTTTTACCAGTCAATTTGTTTTTTGATGTTTCTGAGGAGTTGGGTTCAGATATTTTGGGAGACCCGAGTCGTTGAGAAGATCTCTTTGGTATTTCTTTTCTGTTTGTATTTCTTGGAGTTCTGACACCTTGAGCCTTGCCAGTCTTCTTTTTGACAGAATACTTTGCTGAGCTTTTTGCAGCCAACATCGTCCTTCTCTCCAGTTTAGCGGCAGACTCTTTCATTTTTTTGCTAACAAGAATGGTCGGTTTCTGTCCTTTCATAGATGACTTCAGTTGCGGCTTATCAGCAGATTTTGTCGCAGCCAGCGTTTTCATTTTTTTGTTTGTTAACAGTTTTGATGCCCCCTTCAGTCTAACTGTAGTGTGCTGAACCTGCATCTTCTCTCTGATGTTGGAGTACTTCCTCAGGATTCTGGCACTGGCTGGATTCTTAGTTCCTGAGGATTTTTGGGATTCAACTTTTTGTGGGCAGGCTTTGTCAGAGGACGGCGGCTTGCTCAGAGCTTGCATACTGCAAGGAAGTTCTGTCCTCTCCTTCCCTTTAACTGCATTTGCCTCTTGCTCAAGTGCTTTAGCAATAAGCTTCAAACTCTTGGGATTGCTTTTTACAGGTGAAGCAATGGCAAACTTCTTTAAATGTTTCTTTAAGCGCTCCGCCTGGAGGCTTGGAAACACTCCCTGGGAAGGCCCTGACACACTTGAGCTGTGGAAGCACAGCTGAGTTTCTGACGGAAGACGAGTGTTCACCTTCTTTACGATAACAAGAGACTTGGTTTCTGTTGATTCAAGGAACCAGTGACAAATACTGGTGAGATCAAAACCTTTCATGAACAGCATTTGAACTGGGGAGTATTTCTGCTGCTCGAAGGACTTTGATTTTCGAGTCCTGCGTTTGCTTTTCCATATTGCTGCCTGTCTGTCGGATCTGTTTTTGTTTTTCACTGATGGCTGGCCCTCTTTGTCCATTTGCACCCAACCTTTAAGCATTTTATCATATTTGTTATTCATATTGTTGATTAGGTTTTGGTTCGCTTCTCCAGTTAATGACTGTAAGAATTTGTTGACAGTTTGTTTGGGGGGCTCCTGCTTTGGCGGTACCAAAGAGAGGCCAGTGTTGTGAAGAGAGGGTAGGACTGAATAGGGTCTCATCTGAGCTTTAGGTACTCTCTCTGGTCCTGCTCTAACTGAAGAAGCTGAACTACTTTGTTTTGGAGAATCCGTAAAGGCATTGGCAGGTGTGTTAGATCTTTGTGATCTCAGAGAAAGTTTCTTGTTTTCTGGTGGTGACAGATTATCAGACTGTTGGGATGTTTCGATCTTAATGGTCTCACTTCTTAAAGGCATTCTTTTGGGTTTGTCTAAGATTAGAGGACTTCCATCATCTCCACCTGCAGATCTGTTCTCATCTTTCTTCTGAATCAAACTAACATAGCCTGCATCTGAATTCTTACGGAGAACCCGTTTACTTCTTAATGGCAAAGATTCGGGTTGTGTTTCAGTCTTAGCTGGACACAGATTTACTAAAGGAGATGAATCCTCACTGAGCTGTTCCTTATAACTATTAATGCTGTCTGTTACAGCCTTGGATGATCTTAGCCTGGGCTTGGTTTCTGATCCTTTGTCTATTTGGGGTTTGGCTTTATCTTTGGGAATTACCTCAGCTAGAAGTGTATTTTGTGTAAATTGAGAGATTGCCTCAACTGGCTGGTTCTTTTGAACAACTTCACCAATTACCTCAGTCGCTGGAGAGCTGTGGGTATCTTCAGAGATTCTCACATCTGATTGCGCAATTTGTGTATCATCAGAGTATGTCTCTGCTGGGTGAGTACTGTGTGTATCTTCAGAGTTTGCCTCAGCTGGCTTGATACTGCGTGTATCTTCAGAGTATGTCTCAGTTGGGTGAGTAACGTGTGGATCTTCAGAGTTTGCCTCAGCTGGCTGGATACTGTGTGTATCTTCGGAGTATGTCTCAGCTTGATGAGTATTTTGTGTATCTTCAGAGATCTCAATCGACTGTGTATGTTCTACAGTTTTTGAGACAGTCCTTTGTTTGAGGTGTTTAGACGATGAGGATTCAGATGACCTGTTTAACGAAAATGTGGTAATAGGCAATGAATGAGGAACTAGCAAAGGGGGAAGCTGTTCGGCAGGAGGAAGAATAAGGGTTGAGGGTGTTGGAGGGGAAATGGAAGTGATCACATTTGAGGCAGGTGTCGATGTTGGAGTTGCTGTCAGTTTCTGGCTGGTTGATCTTAGTTGCCGTTTGGGAATGGCACTTTGACCCTGGTCAGCAGGGTGATTAGACTGCACTTTACTTCTCAGAACAATCTTTCGTCGCTGACTTTTTGGAGTCTTTGAAGGTAATTTAGATGAATGGCTTGATGAGGTGTCAGAGGAAGGTTCTGTCAGCTGTTGTGTCACTAGAGGAGTATCTACTGTTTCCAAAGGTACATTCTGAGGTGGAGATTTCTCCAATTTTTCATTATTAGCTAATAATCCAATAGTGAGATCAGGAGAGTTGTCGGGTTTGGTAGGTTCATTCTGACTAGATGTTCCCATGGTTTTACTAAGTGATATAGGGCTGTTTCCTGCTCTGTGGCGCAGACTTCTGTCAGAAGCCGATACGGGTTTACCATTGACATAACCCACTATGTTGGTTTCATTTTCTCTCATCGATTCTGGTAACAACATCTTGGTACGTTTTTTCCTACTGACTTTCTTTAAGGGTGCATCAAGTGACTTTGACGCATAACTGTCCTCATTAGCATTTGTTTCTACAGGATTTAAAGTCTCCGCTGCTTCAGGTGTTTGAATCTCTGGCTGTTTCTCAACGGGCTCCTCTGCTGAACCCTCGGCTGTCAACATGTTTGTATCTTCACAATTGTCATGATGTATTTGCATGTCTGGCTGAAGTTCTTGTTGTTGCACCTCTTCTATAGTTTCTTCCTTATCTTCCTCCATTCCTTCTTCAGTTTGACTAACTGCTGAAGAGGAATCAGTCTGCTGAGGAAGAGGATCACTGCTGAGGAGTTTATCTGGTGAAGGCTGGGGCTCAGCTTCTTTTGTAGTAATATTCTCTGGTGGTTCTACTTCTGTTTCTGCAATGGTTAGCTCCGCATTGTCTTCACTGACCTGCTGTGCTTCTGGTTGAGTGTCTTTTGTTGCTTCACACATAGGCTGTTCAACTACCTCTGCGTTTTGTATTGTTATCCCTGAATCTGTGAACTTTTCCGATTCTGCGTATGTGTCCACGTGAGTTTCTTTATTCTCTGATGGGAGATTTAATGGAGATGGTGGACTGGCCTGCCCCTTCTTCTCACACTGATCTGTCTGACTCATTTCAACTACAACGTCTGCCTTACTGGCTGCTATCTCTACCACATCGCCTGCTCCTGGAGTTAGACTCTCAGACTCTTCCGTGGGCATTTGCTGATTAACTGTCTCTGTGCATTCTCCAGCAAAAGCCATATCAACAGGTGGTACACCTTCAGGCTTTGAAAGTATTTGTTTCGGGGTGACCAATGTGATCAGCTGTGGTATTGGATTTGGACAGTTGCCCCTTCCAGCCAACGTACGGACCGTTTTTAACTCCCAGATTTCATCTGAATACATATGCCCTCTGGTGCTTTTTCTAGCATTGCGGCGCGGAACCAAACTGCGGCGCTTTTTGTGAAAACACTCTGTGATTGGCTTGTCAATAAAAACAATGTCACGATGACCAAAATCGGGGTCAACCATATCTTTACATAAAGAATCCCTGATCTGATGCTCAGACAAAGTCCTGGCAGTCTTCCTGGCAGTAGGAGCAGAATCTGAGGGAATGGTCACATGGACTGGAAACACTTTTGCTGGTGTATCTTTGGGGTGCTCAAAAATGTCCATCGGCCTAGCATGATGTAGGAGACTCACCGGACTGCGTCTTTTCACTGATGTATTAAGTCTGGCTCTGTGAGTCGCCCCCCTGCCGGATGAATTTGTGTTGCTCTGGTGGTTTTCATAAGCCTCAGAGTGTGAAGACAAGCTGCCATCAAGCACACAGGACAACTTTTTACCAGCAGCAGCACTGTTTGCCATGATTTTCATTTTAAGAGGTGCATGATCACTGGTACTCTTGTTGTCTCCATCTACTGAATTAGTTTTGGCCTGAGGTTGATTATTCTCCGACTCTAAACAAAAAATATCCAAAGCAGAGTCAGCAGAGGAGTTCAAGGACACCATATTCTCAGATATCTTTTTCAGTGCACAGCTTTTAGGAAGTGAATGAGTTGTTTCCTGGAGTTCTGCCTTAGGAGTGGATTCACATGGAGGTTTTAGCTCGGGAAGGGATTTATCTGGGATGGCTCTGCTGGAGTTCTCGTTTAAACAGGATGCTCCTTGGGTGCCAGCAGCAGAAGAGTTTGAAGCTTTAGAGGATGCGTGTGCTTTGACTTCTGTTTGAAGAAAACCTATGGCATCAACAATCTGCTTCTGATGGTGGGAACAAAGTTTGGACATAAACTGTTCCAGTGTGGAGGTGGACTGCAGGTCTTTTGCTTTTGCAATATGGAAGTCAGGAGACTCACTGGGAAGACAGCAGAAAACAAAACAAAATAAATATATTAAATGTAAAAAAAATAAATAAATAAAAGTTTCACTCAGCTGATATGGCAGCCATAATAAATGTTTTACAAACAAATCTGGAAAAATTAAAAAAAATTCACAAATACATTCCAATAATTTTAATGTTGCATATTTATTAGAAGAATAAGCCAATTTAAAAGTGACCAATTAGATTCATACAGCTACTACAGAATAAATTAACATCATTTTTACAGTATGCATACATACAAGCAAAAATACTACATGCACAAGACATTTAGTAACTGTAGACCAGTTTGATGTAAATAAGTCAAATACACAATCAATCAATCAATCAATCAATCAATCTGAAAATAAGTTGAAGGAGATACACCAGTTTGGTGTGTTTTATCATAATTATTTTATTACTGTAGTGTCTAGATAAGTTATCCTAGTTATCCTTGGACTTTTAATTTTGCTGTTTCTTAAAGATGTTTCACCTATAAAAAGATAAAAGGATTGGAGGTGAAATATTTTTCGAGAAACAAGAAAATAAGTTTCACGTGCTTCCTTCAAATAAAAAACAGAACTCCTATGCCTCATTCACCCCTGGTACAGAACGGCTGGTGTCCGAACTCTGTACGACTTCCACAAAGATCAAAAATCATTACGTCCAATCAGAACCTTCTTACCAGCTGCGGTGTGGTGTGGATCCAGAACTCTGGAAACATATTTTATGTGAATTGTCAGGAAGTTAAAAGAAATTACATGATTCAGACAGAAAGTGGGATGTGTGCCAGCAATCCACATCAGATATATTTCTAAATAAAGGTGTGTTGAGTATTTGTTTTATTATTATTATTATTATTATTATTATTAATGAGGAAGATATCAGTCTAAAGTGTATGATAGTTCATGTTATATTTACAAGTATATCTTAAAATCTGCTATGTCAAAATTATTTGGTGCTCTAGTTGGAGCGAATGTGCGAAACCGGACCACATCCGTTCCATGCTTGGTGTGAATGAGGCACAAGGATCACATTATCCTGGATAAATGAGAATCTATGCCAACATGTAGATGCAAGTGCTCAACAATAAAATAAATGAAAAATAAAAAATAAAAAGCTATAAATTAGTCAATAAATTATAATTTCTCATTTTTGTGTTTTTGTACAACAGAATATTTGTGGTCGTAAAAACAAAGTAGTCATTTAATTAAAAATATATATACTTATTTCAGCTCTGCGAAAAAAATTACTATTAAAATTGAGGGTGCAAAAATGTGTTAGTGAGCAGTTTTGGGACTTTTTGCTGTAAAACAAAACTTTACCGTTATGATGTTTTATTACAAAGTTCTGTCATAATAATTTGAGTGGTTCGAGGCAAAAAGGTGGGTTTCTAATGCATTTTCTGTTGGTCAACATTTCACCTGCATTGAGGTTTCATTGACATTCTTCTTACATTTAAAAAAAATCTCAAACTGAAAAACTGAAAAATGCTTTTGTCTTAAAAATTAATCTTTTACGCAACTCATAAAAAATGCTAATGCAAGACTAACTATTTTAAAACTAAGAATTAAAAAACCAAAGCCTAGAATATATATGTATTTTTAATCATTAGGCTTAAACTTCACATCCCTGCGTGAAACATTTCGGGAGTAAAGCCGAGTACCTGAATAACGTGAAAAGTGTGTCATCCCTGAGGGTGTCGTTTAGCATCGCCGTGAGGAACTGATACCAAACACATGCTTTTTTCATCCAGTGAAATAACAAACCCAATCTAATAAACACAAGCAAACCAAATTACAGCAGAGTAACACAAAACGTCACACGCTTGTGTTAAAGAAGGTGTAACTCTGAGCTGATAGACTATAAATTAAGGTTAAAAAGAGGCATTTATTCTAATAATCTTAAACACTACCCTTAAGTTGTTTGGTTTCAAATTTAATTTAAGGTTATGTTAATCTTTTTAACATGTTGACACAAAAAGTTAAGAATTTAACAGCAAAATGCCGTAACGACAGAACTCACCATAATATACAAGTTTCTTAAAGATGCACGTGACTTAATGCAATCATGCAAAACACTCAGCACCATTCTTTTATATCCTTTAAATGTCAAACCCAATAAATTAAAGCCGTTCGTGTTTCTGTGAATATTCTAGTCTTTGTAGGAGCCAGACCACCACCACCACCATCGCCAGGTAATGAAAGACTTTGGTCCTCACATATTTACAAAGCCAACATATCCTAAAATAAATTAGAATAATGGTAAATCTTCAGATTAGGAAAAACATTTACACATTTTTTAAATACATAATAAATTTGTCTTTTATATTTCTGAATATTTTCTTCATTAAAACTGCTTACATTCATGATTAAATAGTGTTAAGCTATACTAAAAACCTTAGATTATTGTAGTTCTATTCAAATTTGTCTTCTCCGATTCAACAAAAATCTAAAAATTCACACAAAACAGGAAATAATTTTTAAATGCTTTTGTTGCAATAAAATAATGAAAAGGCTCTTAACTGCCTTCTCGCTCCAAAGTAATAAAAACACATAACGTAGCACAGTTAGCATACCAAAAAAACAAACACACGGCAGTATTTACAAATCGTGGATCATTTTTCTGTTTAGCCTTTAACCGTTATCTTTCTGTTTCATGAGAACCTGCTTCAACAAATAGATGAGAACAGTAAAATCTGATATGTTTGATTTCCAGATGAGGTAGTCAACCATTAGCACTGGTACACCAGACAGAACTTGGGCTAGAGAAAGTGTTTGTGTACAACTACTCAATTTATGCTTAAAGGACTGGGATTAACTGTTAATTTATGTTTGAAGATTGTTCGTGCTATAAATTATTGAATGACTCATTTAAAATTGAATGACTCATTTAAAATGCGCCAAACTTGCTATTGTTATGGAGGGATTTTGCAACTATGAGAAGAACAGTAAATATGTTTTTGCCTTAGAGCTAAAAGGAAAAGTGAATATCTAAAGGCTAATTATAGCTTAAAGTGTTGCCTTTAGAGTAAAGAGTGCCAGCGTGTAAACAAAATAACAAAAAAACTATTGCTGCTAATAATATCCAAGTTCTCAAGTCCCTGAAGTTTATTATAATCTTCAATTCTTGCTTGATTAAAAAAATTGAAATACATTTTTTCTTTTAATCAAATTATTTATGTTCATTTTATGCAATGCTGCACAGCTTAAAAGACGCAGGAACTTGAGAAGTAATATCTGTTAAGTTTATCCGTCCACAATGGGCAGTGTCCCAATTATTCTGGGGTATCCTGAGGTAAAAGTGTTAATTCACCATGAGGTGGTCTGTTGAGTGAGGTTGAGTCAAAAACCAGAGGCAGAGAAAACATTGAGCGACTGTAGAAAAGTATAATCTAATCCTGATCAGAACCAACTGAACGTGGGCGTAACAAAGTATTCAAACAAAACCCAATCATGTGTTTGACAATAATTCTTCTCACAAGTAAAGCTTCCTTTGTGAAATTAGAGCAACGAAAGACAAAATATTGACTTAAACATGCTAAGAGTGCATTACTTTAAATTAATCTAGCTACAGAAATAAATTTGAATTTTGACCGTTTTAACAGAGAGATATTGGTAGGCGGTGTGTATTGAGGCAATAAAATGCCATTCTAAAACATCATACAGTAAGTATGTAGCTAATCATTTCTACTGTACATCTAAACTGTAAAATCTTGTTCTGGCATCATTTCATTAATGGAAGAAGAAATTTTTACCTAATTTAAGTTGCATCTTAAGAGGAAATACCTGAAGTCTTCAATAAATAAATGAAGGCTTTTGCGCTGCTATGCTGTTGACAGCTTAAGGTAGGTTGTAAAGGTATCTGAGGTTAGCATGCTTATCAGGTGGAGCGAGACGGATTAACAAGGAATCACTGTACCTGAGATTTGTGATGTTTAAACATTACCTGCTCAAACTGTTCCCTCGACTATCATCGCATCTTGAATCTGAATTCCTTTTTTTTTTGTTTTTTAAGGTCAACGAAGGCATTTAAAAAAATGTCAATTTTATAGAAGTTAAACATACAAAAATGTTTGCGAATACAAGTTCGATTGGGAAAAAGAGGATAAAGAGCAAGTCTTTAATGCTAAAATACAGTAGATATAAATAAATATATTATAGAATGATCTATTGAATAAATATATTAGTGTTTGGACACATTGTTACAGTGTAAGAGTCAGACAGTGATGGTGACTTTCACCTTAATCAGATCTAATTTGCTTTCAGCATTCTGCAAGGCCTGCACACTCAACGCTGTTAATGCAGTTTACCATACTAGTTCTGAGAGGGGACACACAGGGGCGCAATACACTAAGCAGAAAATTTCAGTGAGAAAGTGTTTCAAAATAAAACATTTACAGTGCTATGGAGTGTTTACAAAGCTTAAACATGCCTCTCAGGCACTGTGTGTATTGCAGAGGTGTTTGAAACATAATCATTGTATTAATAATCAGTATTAAATACATATATTGAGGTTTTTGTTTTTGGACAACCACGCTACTACTGGTGTCTGGTAGACAAACTGCTTAAAAGCTCATCACTCATTGGAAAAGAGGCCTCAGTCGTGTAAAACAGCAACGCTATCTTCAGATGCCTTCTCCCTGTCCTCGGGGTCAACGTTCTGAGACGCTGGAAGCTCCTGCCCTTCAAGAGACTGTGAAACACCCTGCTCATCCACCTGACTTATCGGCCTGGTTTTCTTTTTGGGGGGGTGCTTTAAGGTCCCCAAACGCTCTTTAACTTTATACTCCAGGGTACTGTGTGGGACGCCGTAGATCGATTGAGCTTTAGACACACTCATTTTCCCACCCATCACAACCAGAATGGCCTCTTCCAACAGCTCGGTGTTGTATTGTCGATATCGTCCCCGCTTCTTCCTTGGCTGCTTGTTACCTGGATCTGACTCTGAATCCATAGAATAACTAGGGCCAGAGCTTTGGTGGTCAGAGGAGAAAGGCCAGTAATCCTTCTCTGAACCTGAACTATTAGAACCCACACTGTTCCTTTTCTGGATCTGTCTGGGTCGAATTGCACAAAAGTTCTTTCCAAGACCATTCTCACAACGTGAACCTGAATATTCAGTGAAATCCCAGGACGAATCTGTTCCTGTGGCTAAAACTCGAACCTGAGGAATCTTGAGGTCAAAAGACGATGAACGAGAAAGGGGAAAAGCCCGATCCTTGAATGCATTCTTCAAGCTTTCTTTCTCAGTTGAAAGTGACTTAGAAAACAGTCCTGCAGCTTCCAACAACCTGGGTATGTCCTTAAGGTGCTTATCAGCTCCACTGCTGGTTTTGAGTTTGACTAGAGCCCCAAAGTGAGATTTGGAATTTGAGGAGGAAGAAGATGCCTTTCCTAAAAGCTCAGTAGGGCTGGACCTTGTGTTATCGTTGAGAGAAGACTCTGGGTCGATCTCCAGATTGCCCTCCTCTTTGATGTGCAGCAAGTATGCAAGTGGCGAGGTAGGATTATTACTGGCGGAGTGGCCGAAATTCTCCCTCTTCCTCCCATCCCGTAGGCTCCTCTTAAACAGCCCGACTTGTCCGTCCTCGCTCAAGGATCGCCTGATTGGATGGAAGGAAATTGGATGTAAGCAGAGCTTGCACAGTGCCCTTTTGTCTTTTTAAAAAGTGGATGGGTTGGGAGGGGGAAAATGTTGGCCACTCCTTTATTATATGACCTTGCTTTGGTAACATCACTAGTTTTTAAGTTAATGTCCTTGGAAGTGTGTGAGGCTTAGGAACAAAAAAAGGCTCCAGTTTTACAATCTTTTATTTGTTTTTTAGATCAAAATTCACAAATATCGCAAGAAAATAAGAAAACAAAAGCAAAGAAAACAATAAAAGTAAGCAAAGAAAGCGCATTTATTTAGTACACATACACGTCTTTACATCCCTGTGGCTTCAAATGCACAGCCAGGAGGAGGGATTGTTGCACTAAAGGAGCTTTGCATGTAGGTTTAAAGCAGAGCGCCACAACTATGATTATTATTGTAAACACAAATGTTTATATTTGTGTGTGACGTTACCACAGAACAAGCACAGCAATAAAAGAGTATGCCAGCAGAGGGTTGTAGTGTCTTTTAAACACAAAATCACTTATATATTCACCATTGGTCTAAATCATGGGAAATAGGCACTTTAAATATACACTTGAAAATGTTAAAATATTAATATATATATTACATTACCTTAAGTGAAACTTTTTGGCATTCGTAATTTACTTTTTTCTATTTTATTTTTCATGTAATACTTGGTCTTTCTGAGTGGTTCTGAGATTTATACATATATATATATATATATATATATATATATATATATACATACACACATATATATATATATTAATATACATATATATATATATACATACACACATATATATATATATATTAATATACATACATATATATATATATATATATATATATATATATATATATCCTCCCCAAAGTTAATCATAAATCAGACAAAACAGCAAAAAAGATTTAGTCACCTATCAAAGCCAAAATGACACAAAAATGCCAACCCACCAGTGATCAATACAGAAATTTGAATTTACAAGATTCGAGTTTGGTCAAAGAAAACAATAAAAAGTAGGATTTGCATGTAATAAAAGTATATTATACTGCTGATCTAAAATCTGAATTTTACCACACAGAACAAATGAAAAGTAGATAAAGTCCTGTGAATTGTGTATGTTTGAAAGGAAACCTTAAAGCCTGGTGTTTTAAAACTAATTATGTGAAAAAAAAGCTGTATTCTAATTTATTTTTACTACTTGTGTGTATTAATTCACCTGAACGCGCTCACTGTAAAATCTGTAAAAAAAAATAAATAAAGATAAAATAAAAAGAGTATTGCGCCAGGAATTCAATGATGGGTTGAGGTCCTAAAGTGAGGCATAATCAGTAAGACAGCCAGTAATTTGCTGGAAAATGACGCATCAAACCAAAATGCACTAAAAGAATATATGCTCACTAACACGAATTCAACCATTTTTATTTTCATGGCATTTCTATTACAAATGCATCTAAGTAGATGTGCGGGAGTGGGTTTTAAATGCAGAAATCACAAAGGTATAAAAAGATAAATGTCCTACTGATTCAGATTTCTTTTTCCTCTTTAGTGGTGGAAAAAAATTCTGTTTTCACAGCTATGTGAACTTATCGCAAACAATCAGTCAAACCTCAGAACTTTTTTCATTTTTACACCAATTTAAACTCTAAATTTATTATTGCCAACCAAACATCAAGCCCACTAAAGTTTAAAAATTCAGAAGCAAAGAGAAAAAAAGAAAATGTTCTTACCTCTTCGGTGCAGATGGAGAAAAGCAGGGACTATGGCCGGGCAGGCTGCTGTTGCTATGATGATTCTTTTTGATAGACAAGTCAAGAACTCCATCTAATATGAAATAAATATAAAATAGGTAAATAAATTACTTGATTCTTGATACTTATTGACTTGACTTGATTCTGAACTATATCCAACTTTCCAAATCTTTTCCCTTTACCTTGTTCGGTGGGTTCTGATGGGGGCTTCTTGATGGTGAGGTCGAGAGGAGCATCCTGGTCAGCCATGAGGAGCTTGCTCAGGACGGGGTTCTGGTTGTGTGCGGGCCCAGCCACAGTGGCAGCAGTGGTGGTAGGTGGAGCTCCTGATAACGAGAGTGGGGCAGGCAGGCTTTGGTCAGAGTGAGGCGGGGAGTCTGAGCGACTGTCCTGAGGAGAACTGGGTTTTGAGATATATTCGGCAGCCAGCTGACTGATCATTTTCTGAAGAACCTCACGAGCCACTATTGGAACAAGTGGATCTGATGAATTTGGTGCATCTGAAACAAAAGTGAAGGGAAAAATACATAAAAGATGACTTATTGATGGCAGATATCAATCAAAGTGTACTGATGCACTTCTGTGATAAAACCAAAGTGTTACCTTTCCTGCTGAGAACTGCATGGAGAAACTCCTCAGCTTGTTTCTCTAGTCTGATGACTGAGAGTTGATCTTTAACCAGGAGAGGTTTGGAGGTATCGTCACGCCCCCCCTTGTGTAAGCCAATCAAGTGTTCCTGTCAAACCAGATGACTGTTAAATCACAATACAGACAGAACAATAAGAGATTTAATTCTGATTAATGATCTGATCAAAGTAAATCAGCTGCTAACTCTTCTAAGATCATAGAGCCGACATTCCACTAACTTGTGCTTTAAAACTGATTCACCAACAACGGTCATTTAAAACGTTAACCAAAGTGCAAACCTTCACTAAAACAGACAGTTGAAGTTTTACCAACATCTGAACCGAGTTATCATAAATGTTTCAACAGCAGGACAGAATTTAAAAGAAGGACAAACTTACTTTGACTTTATCTCTTCTCAACCAGCAGAAAAGACAATTTTCTTTAAATGACCAATCAGACACGGAAACTGGCTCAAAGTCTGTGGACACAAAATAAGAAGGCCAGCAGCTGAGTGAAAATATAGTTAAAAATTATAAAATAAAACATTTACTCAGCAGCTTTAATGGATGAAAACTCGTCCATAGGTCCCCTAATGTCAAAAATATGAATGGGAGTTCATGGAGTGATAAAAGTTATTTACTGATCCCGTTTGATATGTGCCATGGATTTCACATTTGATGTTTGTTAATTTGGAAGGCAGATTTTGAGGCCAAGAAAGTGCTTATTTTCAACAAGCGGCAAAAGGATACCGGCAAAAGTTAATTTAGACGTAGGACTCCAACTGCTCGTCTCAACAAACAAGACAAGAAGAAGAAAAACGGCAGTAAAAGAAGGAGTATTAAATGTGGAGAAAACCACTATAAAGCTGTCCATGTAGAAAGTGTCAGCTATGCTGGAGGAGAGGAGATTCTACTGTGACATCATATATGCCACCTTCTGATTTGTAGTCTGAAATTAAGGATTTTTCCAAGCAAATTAATCTGAAATGACATAAAAACACACATAATTATTGAGCCCACTTTTCTACACATCCATCAAACCAAGCAAAGAGCGCAAGCTTGTTATGGTCAGGACACCGCTTCCTTTAAAATTTGTCAACAGAACTGCCATTGCGCCCTCAAAAACATAAAGAGAACAGAAGATTTCTAGTGGCCAACACAAAGCAGCTTGAAAAACACCTCGCCAAACACTTTGAAAATATGAACGTTTTATCCACCCGCGACTGGGGTAAAGTGTTTTATTCGAGGATGGAAATGATGGGAAACGTGGGTTTAGAGGTGACTAGCCCATGAAGAGGTGGAGGAGAATGAGAGACAGATTTGTCCATGTTAAAACGTCACAAACACAGAATAAACACAATAGGAAATGCACCATCTTGGACCAAATACTGCTGTCCTGGCAGGGAATTGCTTTAAACACTCCCAAGGTGAAGGGAAAATGTCTCAGTCAATGTGTCTCCCTTATAGAGCTGACAGAAGCATAAATTAGGCTTTACATTCATTTTTTTTTTTGTTCAGGGGACCCACGGGTCAACCTGAAGGGGAAGAGACTTATGCTGAATAAATCTTTAAAAATGTTTTAAATGTTTAAAGAACTTTTAAATGATATTTTATCAAAACACATTGATCCCAACAGAGATCAAGCAGCAAATCAGAGTAAACCAGCTTAATACTTAAAAATACTTGATCTTCCTCAATGCAAAGGCAAGACCACTGCGAGAAACACATTAATAAAACAGATGAGTGGGTTACAATGAATGAATGAATGAATGAATATATATCACTTTTAGTTCAGCAGCAAATGCTAAGGAGGATCTACTTCAGCTAACAAAAAGGACATCCATCCATCCATTTTCATCTGCTTATCCGGAGTCGGGTCGCGGGGGCAGTAGCCTAAGGCGAGAGGCCCAGACTTCCCTCTCCCCAGCCACTTGGGCCAGCTCCTCCGGGGGAATGCCAAGGTGTTCCCTGGCCAAGTGAGAGACATGGTCCCTCCACCGTGTCCTGGGTCTACCTTTAGGTCTCCTCCCGGTTGGACATGCCCGGAAAACCTCACCAGGGAGGCATCCTGACCAGATGCCCGAGCCACCTCAACTGGCTCCTCTCGATGCAGAGGAGCAGCAAATCTACTCCGAGCCCCTCCCGAATGACCGAGCTTCTCATCCCATCTCCAAGGGAGAGCCCAGCCACTCTTTGGAGAAAACTCATTTCGGCCGCTTGTATCCGCGATCTCGTTCTTTCGGTCACTACCCAAAGTTCATGACCATAGGTGAGGGTAGGAACGTAGATCGACCGGTAAATCGAGAGCTTCGCCTTCTGACTCAGCTCTCTTCACCACAACAGACCGGTACAACGCCCGCATCACTGCAGATGCAGCACCAATCTGCCCATCGATCTCACGCTCCATTTTTCCCTTACTCCTGAGCAAGATCACAAGATACATAAACTCCTCCACTTGGGGCAGGACTTCATCCCTGACACGGAGAAGGACAATGACAGCACATATAAAGCCTACTATTGTCTCAGCATGACCATATATTGTGAAAAATATCTATGGGATTCCACACCATCTTAAACACCTACATTAATAGGAACATAAGCATCTTCTTTGCCACTGGCAGCAGGGCCATCTTGTTGTGAATCAATGTGCATGGGGTACCAGATGGTACAATGCAGCAGCAGAGTCATGGAGAGCATCAAGAAATACTTACCCTTAAATACTTTTAGGTCTTCAACCAACTCTGGACCAATCAGACCTTCGAGGATACTCTCAAAACCTGAAGAAAGACATATTTTATTTAATATTTAACACTCACAGGAAGCCTAACACACCTTTTAAACGCATGTTTAGATTTACCCCTGACAGCAGCTAAACCAAGCAGAAGTCTAAATGAATCACTCATCAAGACAGTTTTTCTTCCTCAGGGTCAAACTTCATTTTACACCTGAGAAAGAGAACATGCTTGGGTTTATCCAACACACACAACATCTCAGCCACTCGCTTACGCGAGCCTTCCCCTCTCAACACAATACCACTTTAACCAAAGCCTTTTATTATTTTCTCTTTTGAAACATACATTACGAGCTGTCAGTCTGGATTTTTACATTAACAGTAAATATGTGCTTTACCCTACGGTTGCCAAGCAACTACAGCACCTACAGAGTTCAGAGTGCTGCTCCAACATAAAATGAAAGGGCTAGCAACAGGATTGCTGCACAGTGCTGTGTGAACACATCCTGTATAGCATTCTGGGAACTGAAAACCAAATGTCCAGTTTAAAAAAAGCATAGGTGAGAAAACCAAATAGAGCTCATATTAGGTCTAGAAGGTAAGAGAATAATATTACGCCAGATGTTTCAGTCAGTTTGTTATGATGCATTAATGTAATACGTTATTCCGGTTTACTGCCCTAGGCCGAAAATGGGTTCTAAAAATCTAAAACCACTACGAGTTGAATCAAGCACTAAAAGAGGTCAAAGGCAACATCTGTCCAGCGAACCATATCTTAAATGTGAGCACAATATTTTAAATGAGCCAGGCAGTAAAACGCCAAAAATGAGAGCTTTAACCGTTGTGATTTTTAGTAAAAACTAATGTGATGGATTTTAACAGAACATAAAGGTTAGTCAGTATTCCACGTTACAAAGACAGATTAAAAGGAATTATTCACCCAGCTATAAAACACAAAAAAAATGCCTACTTACAGACATCTTCACAGATGAAGAGAGGAAGCAGTGTGAAACATTTTCAGCCCTCAACATAGACTCTGGTTTTTGCGAAACTCAACAGTGAATTCAGTAAACGCTGTCGTGTGTTAAAATGCCCCTCTCTGCCTCTCTACAAATTCCCACCCACTTTTCAACGGCCAAACATAAAGAGGCTGGGGGGTGGGCGGAAGGGATGGAGTGCTGTAGACACAAGCTCTGCCTATAGCTGCAGCATGGGTCTGTTTCTGGGTTAGTGCACAGGACTTCAGCTCCAGCTATCCAATCCTATTTCTGAAATATTTCAGAGGCATGAGAGGGGAAAAAGTGGGTCATCCACTTTCGTTTGACAGAACAGCACTATGACATCAAATTACTCTTCAAGAATTCTGTTTAAGGCAGTTAAAAATGTGTCATATTGTAACGCGTGACTTTGAGGTCATGCCTTACTTTCCTACCAGAGGAACATGGGAGGATATTACAGCTGATAAAAGTAACTTTCACACACAAGCTGCTTTTTGGGAGCAGCATGACAAATTCTGAAGAACCAGATGCCTAAATGTGCTAAAGATGAAAAATTTATCACATGTAGAATTGGCAAGCAGACCCTGAAAAATAAATGAATATAGAAAAGGATTTTTTTAACGTGTTGGCACTCATGAGGTTATTCTTTTCTCCTCGTTTCTATAGAAGCAGTTACCATTGAATTACTATTAAACAGGAATAGCGATAGAAATGAGCTGCTGGTATAAATATCCGTCTTTCTATCCAACCATCCATTTTCGGCCGCTTTTCTGGGGTCGGGTTGCGGCGGCAGTAGCCTAAGCAGGGAGGCCCAGATTTCTCTCCAGCTTGTCCTGGGTCTTCCTTTAGGCCTTCTCCCACTTGGACGTGCCCGGAAAACCTCACCTGGGAGGGATCCAGGAGGCAGCCTTACCAGATGCCCGAGCCACCTCAACTGGCTCCTCTCCATGTGGAGGAGCAGCGGGTCTACTCCGAGCCCCTCCCGGATGACTGAGCTTCTCATCCTATCTCTAAGGGAGAGCCCAGCCACCTGCAGAGAAAACTCATTCCGGCTGCTTGCATCTGTGATTTCATTCTTTCGGTCACTACCCAAAGCTCATGACCATAGGTGAGGGTGGGAATGTCTTTCTATTCTTTCTAACTTTTCAATGAAGATTTTGAAACTGCAAAACTGTTACAATTGAAAAAGGGAAAGTTGTTTTGGTGAAAAGTAAGAAATGTGGAAATTACCTTAACAAATCCTTGTTTATGAAATCACCTTGCCCATGAAAACTGAAAGTACTAACCCTGTTTAGTATGTAGCCTTCTTCTGACCTACATCTTCACCCAGTCAGAACAATAATAATAATAATAATAATAATAATAATAATAATGATGATAAAGACAACTTGACACCATTGCTATTTGTACAGTTAGCATAGGTTAATCTCAAATCAAACTTAAGCTGAACATGGTGGTAAATTCAATATTCTGTGTGACATTTGGCTCTATATAGGCTGCCTTTGTTGCCAGAGGCTTGATTTTCTTTTATGAGCCTGTGCACAAAATCAATGAGCAACTCGCTTGTCATTTTTGTATTGCACTGCCAGGACATGACATCACACACTTTTATTAGAATGCTGTGAGATAATCAGCCTGACACGAATAGGCATTTAAAAACACGCACAAATCACGGGTCTCTCTGGATTATTAAATATGTGACTAATTCTAATTTTTTTGTGCTTAAAGCAGGACAATCATGCTTAATATGTTCTATAGTAGATGTATCATAAGCAAAGCAAAGCCAATTTTGGCTTCACTGCACCACCAAAAAGCTGTAGTTTTTATTAAAGTCAGAAAAAACCTTGTAAATTATCAGAATTAATTTAAACTAGCTTAAAAAAAGCTATCTAATAAGAACGCTGATATTATCAAGCACGTTGGATGGTCACATTATATCGTAAATGTGGACTATGTATCATTTGCTACTACGAGCATACTAGAGGGCACGAGAATGGCGTTTACTTAACCGGTTATTAACTGTTAAGGACATCAATAACTGGTTGAAGAAATTTTTGAAAAGGTACATTTCTAAACTCTTGATTAGGGTTGTCACGGTAACCGGTGTAGCGGTAAACCCCGGTAAAAAGTTGACAATAATAATAACCGTCTTGTTTTTAAAAAACCATATTATCTCGGTGGGTTACCGTGGCTGCGGTGTAGGCGCGGGGACCCTTACCAGCCACCGTATCATCTGCTGAAGTTGCCGGCGGCACATGCGCACTTTGTTGTTTACAACCAAAACTTTCTTGAAGCTAAAGCTGAAACAACGGCCAAAGGAGGAGACAGCAGCACTCAGGACATTTATTATCCCTCAAAGAAGACAAAGTTGGAAGTACGGGCATTTTTTGGATATTTGAAGAATGCCGAAGGACAGTTGATAGAAGACGGCTATCCTGTTTGCAGCACGTGCAGAAAAAGTGTCTGTGAAAGGCAGCAACGCTTCAAATCTCATGACACATCTGCGTGACCATCACCCACAACTCTACAGTCAACGCAAGGCAAGCTAACGTTAGCGTTTTAGCTAAAATGCGTGATCCGAGGATTTGGGTTGAGGGAGAATGCAACGAGTCGCTACATAAAGCAGCCGCAGCGCCTCTACCTGCATATAAACCGTGTCGAGGACACCGCCATGTTGAAATGACGCTATGCATTACGGGGCTCCCAGTGGCAGATAGGAGTTGGTCTCTCTCCGAGAATAATTATGAATTTAACAATGATTACTGCCTGATGACATTTTCCCACATCTGCAAAGCTCACTGGAAGGACACAAACCGAGGACAGCATTTTCCTGATATAGGGTTTATTACTCAAGTAAGGGTAAAAAAGTATCTGATTTAGAGCTGAAACGATTCCTCGAGTACCTCGAATAATTCGAGTACGAAAAATCCTCGAGTCAAATTCTTTGCCTCGAAGCTTCGTTTAATTAATATTTAATTAATTCATGGCTTTGCAATCGCCCGGGGTCATGTTTCACCCGGACCGAAATAAGTGACGCACATGCCCACTGGACTGAATGCACACGCGAGTAGCGAATGTAACTTAACTTTCTCTTAACAACGTGGACCCCGGTGGAGTGCGAAAAAGACAGAAAAAGTCAAAGTTGTGGGATCATCTTTCACGTCGTAAGACGGAAAACGTAGTCCAGTATAAATACTGTAAAATGGATTTAGCCTATCACAACACCACATCCTCCAAGCTGCAGCACCTGTAAATGTCACTTCTGCAAGCGGACTCAGAGCCTCTACAAGATAATGCTTTTTAGCCTGTTTTTCTATATATTCTGCGGACACTGCGACTTTTTCGTTTGTAGCACTCAGTTTCAGCTCACACCGTACATCTGGTAGCAACACGTCGGACTTAAAATGTGCTAAAAATAGCAGTTTTTACACAATATGTCGGACTTTCTATTGTGTTATTGATGTCTGTTGTCCCTCGGGGTTTCTGCAGGAGGACACGGGTATTTATGAGTGGCGGAGGAAAACGAAAGAAAGTAAATAAATGTTTTGTGATCAGTATAATTTGACAAAACCACAGCAAACATGCTTTTGGCAATCCTTGTTAGTGTGAGAAAAAAAAAGTGTAGAAATAAAAACGGACGGCGAGCTGTTTGCGCCGTGAGCGGTTCTGGTTCTGTTTGGGCCGCAGCCGCTCGCAGCGTTATCCTCCTAGTTTTTGTCTGGCTTGCAGGCTAGCAGATTCTCGCACGAGGGGAAAATCGGCTCAGGTTGTTTACTTATTTTTTGCACAGGCATTTGTTTACTGTGAAGTAAAGTTGAAGTGCTGAAGTTATGCAAACTAATTTTGAATAAAACTTGAAGAATAACTGGCAATTGCTTGCTCATTTTAAGAGGTCTTTCATAATTATAACATGCTATTTGATATCAAATCACTTTTATTGTCACGTCACATGTGCAGGTACACTGGTACAGTACATGCGAGTGAAATTCTTGTGTGCGAGCTTCACAGCAACAGAGTTGTGCAAAAATACAGTAATGTAAAAACAAGTAAAATATGAAAATGGCTAATCTAAGTATACAAATGAATAAAGTAAACAATAAGATAAGAGATATAAAATGTACAGAGGTTGGTATGTGCAAAACAGTGGCATTAATGTACAGTATGGAGCGTGTAATGTTGGAACTTGGTGGAGCTCGCGACGAGGCAGCCATACTCGACGCCATCTTGGCTCATCAATATATGATATAATGGTTTACAAACACAAAAGGGTAATTTATTAGAGTACTCGATTAATCGAAAAAAAGATTCGATAGAGTACTCGATTACAAAAATATTCGATAGCTGCAGCCCTAATCTGATTAGAAGGATATTTGAGTACTGAGTATCATCTGATCTAATATTTTTTAAATGATGACATAAGAAGTTATGGGCAAATATTGGTATTTTAAAGACTAAATGGGAAAAATGTAAACAAATAAATAACGTAATTACAAAATAACACATTTTAGGCAAAATTTAGACACAAACTGAGGACAATATTTTCCTGATATACAGGGTTGGTTTAGTTGTCTAAAAATGTAACACGTTTAAAAAAAATACTGCGATAATACCGAAAACTGTGATAATTTTGATCACAATAACCGTGAGGTTAGATTTTCACACCGTGACAACCCTACTCTTGATTATAACTTGTTTATGTATAAATAAATATAAAGCAAAATAAAAGTTGTTTGTGTTTAACCAAACATTTTTCTAGTTTACAGGAACCTCATTATTTGTTATAGAAAACATGAGCTCAAAGTGCCCTCTCTTGTGGATGAGCCACCCTTCCCTCTACCGCTCTGGATGCTGAGGGTGTGCAGCTCTGCCTCAAAGTCCACTCGACCCATCCCCCACTCCACTACTGTACAAATACGACCAGAAAAGCGGCAAATAGCTTGTAGAACACAAGCTTCTCTAAGCTAAAATCTGCCTCGCCCATTCTGGAAATGCCTTCAAGACTTACAAGAGAAACCGATCAGTACAATTATTTTTCTAAATCTGCATCCAGTTTGATGGTTAGGTCCGTGTTCACACATGGGACTAATGAAAGCATCGCTCTAGATAAAAACAGAATAATGTTTGAGAAATGTTCTTTAAAGATGTGAGTCTTTGCTGGAGGCTGAAAGCTGAGGAGTGTTGAGATGACAAATTTGAGCTAAAGGATTTAGCTGCCCTACACCATTAACTCTATCCCTGATCAGTCCAAAAATACAGACTAACTCATGTTTAAAAATCTGTAATTGCTGTCAAAAGTCGTATCCCAAGAAAGCACTGATGAATGAATCTTGCTTCAAAGATTCAAAGATTTTATCTAAATCTTTACCGTAAAATATAACGCAATATGATGCAAACTATTAGTTTAGTATTACAGCATTTTGACCAAGTAAATCTATCAAAAAACATATTTTAATTATTTGGAAAATGTAGTAAAGCTCGGAAGCACACAGAGGACTAGAAGCACTTTGACGCTGAAGACTGTATTAGAAATCCATCTATTAAAAAGTTTTTAACAAACTCAGAAACTCAACCATGAACCCTCCGAGGTCAGTATTTGTTTGAGCAAATATTCCATCCCACTCATTTGCATGCCAAATACAGAAAAAAAAAAAACATAACTAGCATATCCAACATTTTTTTGAATGTCAGTTGTTTATTTTATTCCAAATTTTCTCTAATCCAAACAGGACACCCATTTTTTTTAACCAACACAGTTTGCATCTGGGGGCTGATGGGCCATAACTACATGTATGGTGCAAACATGCAGACAATTGTTGCTGCTGTTTTGTGGGACAATTGTGCTTGTCACTGCCCTGCTGTTTTACTGCTCACATTAGACACAAGGACAAAATGTTCATTTCAGGGACAGTGGAGTGGTGGTGTGGCAGTGGCGTGCAGCCCTCTCTACCAAAAAGTCAAACAAAAGTATGTCCTTGTTGTTGTGGACAGAATATGCTATTATAGAAGCATCGGGCCCGTGCTGTTGTCATGTACTCTGCAGCTTTACACATAATGCCCTAAACAAAAGGGAACTGACAAAACAATCCTGAGAATATAACCAGTGTCTGTCTCAAAGGATTTCTTTGTTATTTTTACTGAGATCAAAATTTTTCATCTAGTATTGTGGCTAGTAAAAGTTTTATACAGCCCTTTCTAAATAACCCCACACTGATGTTAAAACTGATGTGAAGTGCTAGCTTGGGATGACTCAAACGACTATTTTAATAGTCTAATCGCCTGTTTTGTTGACGATTGGTTGACTAATCATGTCATGCATTAAAGTGGGGCTGCAGCTATTGAAAATTTTAGTATTCTATCGAATCGTCCATCGATGAATCGAGTATTAAATTTGACGACGTTTCAAGTGAAACGAGACTGCGGTCTACTGCTAAAATCATAAAAAAATAAAACAATAAAAATAATAAAGGGACCAACATTATGTATTAAATTGATGTTATCTAGTTCCTTATTTCCCAACTGATATTTACAGTTAATAAATTTACTATGGCACAAAACTTTTCTTATATTTCTTTAAAATAGTCTAAACATATATTCACATATGATCAGTAGAATTGAATTATTTCAGTAACATGTTCAGTAGTAATTTACTGGAAATTATAATAACATTTAATTTCTACTAATAACAATTTAATGGTGGCATATCTATTTTATTACGTACAGGTTGGCAACATAATCCAGTCTAAATTGTATCTAAATATAGAAGCATTTGTGAATTACATGCTGCAACAGCTTGCCAAAGTCCTACTGTGGTGTGTGGAGCTGACTTGCTAACACTCAGCAGCAACAACAGCAGACTCCAGGTAGCAGCTGCAGCTTCTCTGCGCCACACCGCTGCAGCTGCAGAGATCCACAAAGAAACAGGATGGCGGGGATTTGTCTTCCACTTCTGGAGTTTAGTCATTCACAAACATCACTTTTTTTCTGAACTCCTCTTGATCATGATCCGTGAGTGTGTGACGCGCTAGCTAGCTTAGCATTTCCCAATCTAACCGTAGTTTAACTTTTGATGCCAAACTTTGGACCATTTTTGCCTTTTAAAATGTTTTTTTGTGTTTGCTGGTCTCTCAGCTCAGTGGTCTAGTGGTAGAGTGTTCAGTAGGGATGAGTACCGAATTCGGTACTTTTTAAGGTACCGACCGAATTCCATAGTACCGACCGAACACCGATTCACGTCATTTCAAACGGTGCCTCGTTTCGGTACTGCCAAGACAGTTGCGCATGCGCAAGAGCGTTATGTCGCCGGTCCCTGCGAGCCCGTTGTAAACAGAGCAGCATGGTAGAAAGAACGCACGCTAAAGCTTGGGTCCACTCCACTAAATGTGATGGGTAACTGGGTGATGAAACTAGCGACAGACAACGATCTAAGTGAGACATCCTCATCTTAATCTGCTCCAGTAGGTAAATAAAATGTTTAAGATAACGTTACCTTGATTTGTTAGCTTCCGTTTCGCTAATGGTGCGTTCGCTTTCTCCTCGGAACTCCGAATTTCCTACTAGAAGAACATGAACGCGCTCTAAAGTTTGGCTTTACTTTACTAAATGCGACGGGTGATTGGGTGAAGGTAAAACCAGTGACAACGATCTAAGTGTGAGGCATCATCGTTTTAATCTGCTCCAGCAGCTAAATAAACTGTTAAAGATAACGTTAGCTTGATATGTTAGCTTCCATTGCCACCGTTGTTATCAGCCAATGGTGCGTTCGCTTTCTCCTCGGAAATTCTAACTTACCAGTAGGAAAAATCAAATGAAAAAGGACGGCAAAAGGAATGAAGATACACAGTAAATTTAGTTCACAGTAAAGATGTTTGCTTCAGTTTAATTATCAGCTTATAAAACTACAAGGACGATGTTAAAATACAAACTTGTACGTTATTTATCGTGATATTTATCAAATATGGTTATATATTGAGAAAAAAATATATTTAATTATAAAAGAGAATTAAAATAATAAACACTCAAAAGTATCGAAAATTGGTACCGTTAAGTACCGGTATCGACTCGTAGGTACCGGGAATTAGTACCGGATCGATTCAAATGTCAAAGGTACCCATCCCTAGTGTTCACCCTGAGACTGGGAGATCAGGGTTCAATTCCTGGTTGGGTCACACCAAAGACTTTGAAAAAAAATGGGACCCAGTGCCTCCCTGCTTGACACTTAGCAATAAGAGGTTGGATTGGGGGGTTAAACCACCAAATGGTTCCCGAGCGCGGCTGTGTCTGCAGCTCACCGCTCCCCCAGGGGATGGTCAAATGCGGAGAACAAATTTCACACACACTGATGTGTGTGTGACAACTAATGGGACTTTAAATTTAACTTTTAACTCTATTTTCCTCCACAGCACCTAGAATATAACATTGTGCGCCAGTAAAATGTGGTCAGACTGTGGTGCGCACATTTAACGAAGCTTCAAACCAGTAAAAAATGAACAGAGGAATTTAATAAATCGAACCATTGCACCAGGATGCTCTAATATGTCGATCATTAGCTTTTAGTCTGAAGTGTGATCAGTTATGCGCCATCTAATAAAACAAGATGGGGAAGAAGAAAAGCCTGGTGGCCCGCCAGGATTATGAAGCGCTGGGGGAAACCCTGATCTGTGGTCCTTTTTAGGTGACACAACATGCAGGCAAATCAGCATAATCAAATCAGCATACTGCTGCGACAATGTGTCTTTTGAACGCCCCATGGTTGCAGGGAGATGCAGGAATTTTGCAGCATTCGTTCTGACAATCTTGGTAGTAATATTAATGCAATGCCAGACTTGTGAATGAAGATTATGCCTTGGTACAACAGAGGGTGGTGTCTTGGTCATGTGGGGAGTTATTGTCGAGTTACTGCAGGTTACAATACTGAAATGAAAGTAAACAAAGCATTAAAAAAAAACAATAAAGTTTTAAGTATCAGGCGTGACATTAAAAGCAGAAGCTTTGATGCTCCACCTGAGCATAAATCTGTAAGGCTTGTCACCAGCATTCAGACATTAATTCTGTTTGCTTCACAGCCAGACAGGACACAGGGGAAAAAAAGTAATAATAAAAAAAATTATTTTTTATGAAATTAAACACGAGCATAAGTTTTTCTTTTGTAAACAGAATCAGATGAGATGATAAACTGGAGCGATGCAGAGCTCCAGGAGCTTCTCTCTGTTCGACCTGGAACTCAGATTACCTGACATTCCATGAGGACTGTGGAGGACAGACACCTTTAAGAGCGGCTTGTGAAAAGAATACTTCAGGACTGCGTTCAAGCTAGAATTAAGTCTGACAGCACAGAGACCGCCCCCATCCCCCCTATTACTGCCATCACGTATTATTTTAAGAGAAGGACATCATAACGCCACTATTTGACTTCTTATAAATGACTTAAGGATCCCACATGCTGGCTTGGCTTTGTGGCAAATTGGCGGCAACGTTTTATAAAAGAGTCTTGTCAAACAAAACAGAGAGTGCATGTCTGTGATTTGTCAACTCACCAACAGAGGCGCCGTCGGGGGGACGGACATTTCATGAACAAGTTTTCATTTGGCAAGATCAAGCAGTTCCATGATTGATTGTTTTGGAGTTATTTTATTTTTTAGTAATTTTATTAAACTCTTGTGGATTTAAAAAGTTTCCACTAAAGGAGTTCTGGGACATTTCTGGGTGGGGGAAAGATGACAAGGAAAAGAGGATGGCTTGGTCCTCTCAGGCATTGTATGAAAATTGATTCTTTCAGAGCTTTGCTAAGACGTCAGCATATAGCGACCATTTCAGTAGTGAATTACATCAATGATCAGCATCAAAAGGCATTCATGGACATTGATAACATTGAAAGTTATATTTTGTCAAAGTATGCCATGGTTGAATCCATTCAGGGACTGGGAGAGCAACTGTTATGTAAAAAGTGACCTTCAATGACTAGAAGAATCACTTGTTTTGGCGACACTCTGTAGGAGAGGATAGGAATCGGTGAATTGCAAAGACTCTTTATGGGGACTTCTGCCTCAGGCATTATTTTTGTTTAGATTTATTTTGGACCCGATTAAACCAGATGTAGTCACCACCATTTTGTAAAAAAACTCTCTTGTCAATCATGTAAAATGTTCTGGAGCTTTCCGGCAGTGTGCTGCCAGTGCTCTGTTATGCACAACATCTGTGTAGACATTGTGTACATAAAAAGTTGCGCAGAAAACAGCAGACAGACTGACATCAGAAACAAAGAAGGGCTGGATGGCCCAATTGTTTCAACTCAATTCTATTGTTTTTTATTATTGTGTCTTTATTTATTTTATAAAACTCCTTGTTCTGTAAAGTCTTAAGCACTTGGTTAACTTTAGCAGTATTTTAATTGGCTATAGAAGTCATTTTGGCTTAGACCATAAAGAGCTGTCAGTCCTTCCAGATTAGCTTCCTGTGTTTTTGGAATTACAAATATTGATTCACATTTGTTGGCACAAAAAGCATAAAGCAAATGTTGGTTTTAGGTAGACATAAACAAATTCTTCCAGTCCAAATATAAAGTCTGATTTAACTTAAATTTTTAAAAATGGATAACCAAGGCCATATTTTAAGACACACTGTTTACTATTAAAGGTGCAGTATGTAAGAAAATAGTGAGCATTTTACAGTGAGAAAATCCCAAGAGTCTAATGCTTCTGTCATTTTGGAAGGAAGGTTATACAGAAAAATATTTCATATCCAGCTGGCTGCTGGGATTGTCAGCCTTTCTCCTTTCAAAACAAAAGAAGGAGGGACGTAACTACTGTTTACCATCAGTGAGTGTGTGGATGCTGTCTCCTGGAAGCTAATACTGCAATGCCAACAATTGTCATTTGACAACGGTCGGCAAAAAACTCCAGTTATTCAAGTTGGTTGCAGTAAACACATTTTACCACCGGATGTCATTTTTACCTCATTTCTACATAATGCACCTTTAAGGCTGCAACAGCAAATCTCCAAAACAAGCCATCTTAAAACATTCTTCATGCCTCTTAAGAATGTTCTAACATAGTACAGATATTGTGGAGTTAAATAGAATATTTCTTTTCTTGAAATTGTCTGAAAACCTCAGTTAATAACAGGGCTTGGACCGAAAGCAACCATTGGACCACGCAGTTCTGTCTCACCGATTCACCGCACCTCCACCTTTACCTGGGTCCTCCACTCATTACATGCTCGCGCGTTTTGAAACAGAACACCACTGGTGTGAGAGGTTTTCTGCTCAATGAAATCAAAGACGGATAAACAGCCAGCTGCTACCACTTCAACTTTAGAACAAACTACTTAAGTCCCAAAAAGAAAAACACCAATTGAAGTCATATACAACAAAAGACGATTAGAAAAAGACAAACGGCAGGTCGGTTGGTCTGATGAAGGAAGCAGTAGACACCGAAAAATGTCAGTAAAGTTAAAAACAAGCTCTATTTGCTCTGTGTATAATGAAGAACCACAAAACATGAAATTGGATAGAAAACATAGAAGAAATGTAATAAAGATGTTCAAAGAAGAATATCGAAAATGGTGTTTAGCGCTCTCTCGTTTCCTCTGGCAATGTGGTTCTGATTTCCGGTGGACGTGGCCTGGGGATGATACCAGAGGGGAGGGGTGAGTGCTCCGAGACCGTGTTTGTGATTTATGTGTTTATGTTTTTGTTTATTTATTTGGCAGAAAAAACTTGGATCGGAGACAACTCGCGTGGGAAATTGTAATGTAGCCATGCGGCGTCTTCTTCTTCTGTTTGTCTGGGAGGCGGAGGTTGCTTTACGGCATCTGGCCGTCGTGCGTGTCGGTGTACTTGAAGAAGGCTGTGTATAATAGTCCATAATATCGATACCATAGGAATGGAATATCTAATTTAGATACCACTTTTAGTATCGATTTATATCTAGGTATCAATTTATTTGACAACACTAATCAAGAGTACTCGATTAATTGATAAAAGAATCGATAGAGTACTCGATTACAAAAATGTTCGATGGCTGCAGCCCTAGTAAGTAGGTTAGGCAAAATTATAACCTTTTGCTTCTGTCTAATGGGCTCGACACACAGGAGGCGACAACGCCTCTCCTCCATTCGTTTTCAATGAGACATGCGAGACAAAGCGATAATCGCGGGTCTCCCTCCTACCAAGCGAAACGCGAAAAACGTGCGTGTGAAATTTTGCGCTCGTGCCGTGCACGGATGACTCAGCGACGCGATCCCAGAAAGTTGAAACATTTTCAACTTTTCATCGCTGTCGCTTGGACGAGGACCAATCAACGGAGGTTTCATTCACTGACCAATGAGCGGACAGGATGCTCCGTACATCTCCGAGCAAACATGAACGAGAAGTTGATTATTATTATGTTTCATATAGTAAAATCACAAGTAAGATTTCACATAACTGAAGCAGCACCTTGTGAAACATCATATCTACCACTTTTTTTTAACTCTGAACTGCTTAAATAACCTTAATTCCCTCCAACCTGACACAGCCAAACAAAACAACGGAAGTTTCGATTTTGCCATGGAACAGAACGCGTAGACGGTTTTGCCGCTGGCCGCTGCCGCGTATTGCCTCCCGTGTGTCAGGTAATAAAAGCGACAGCGACGAATTTCGCTGATCGCGGTCGTTTGTCGCCTCCCGTGTGTCGAGCCCATAAACCTGTTCAGTCATGAATGTGTCGATATTACCAAAGATATGATATACAAGTATATGAATATATGTTTGTGGAGGTAAGGAAATATATGTATGTGTTTCTGTCTACATTAATTACTTTTGATGATGATGACTGAATAAAATTGATCATTCATTCATTCTTCTGTCTATAAATGATTTGTTTTGTGTGTATTATATATATATATATTTGGTTGGAAAATATTGTAGATAGGACAAGCTACACATCTTTTACTCAAAGTGTTGATTTCGCAGAATCCTAAATTATACATTTTATGCACCAGCAAATTGAAACTGACATAAATTGCCACTTTCAGCTGCAATAACATGTTCAACAAATCTTCTTACTACACTGTTAACAAAAATATTAGCTAAACACAACAAATAGCATAAGGTCAAACTGTGCTTTTAATTATTTGTGTTTAGAAGTCAAGCATACCAAAAGTTTATAAGTGTTTTGTGGGGAAAAAAATGGGTTACCTGGTTCTATATCGGTTTCTGCTCCTTCCTGACTGCGGAAATGCGCGTCCATGCCTGTTTATTTGTGAAAAGCATCACCTTGCAGGTCAGCGTCGCCCTCCCCCCACCTAAAATACAGTATCATCATCGGGAGCGCGCATTTTAAGAGAACGGGTCGCTTTTAGCCGACACGACACTCCCTTTAAAACATGCACGGCGCCCTTTAAACAAACTAACGTTAGGCCAGTAGATACTTCATGTTTTTCACCAAGAAATACAAGCACCAAAAGCAGCAAGGAAACCACAGAGGTGGCCAGACGTTGGTTAAACAACCCACAACAATTAACTAACTAACCCAACTGCAGGCAGTTTTGAGGACAAAAGTCGTTCGGAGATGCCCCGAGTCTGTGCGGTAATAGATGGTTATTTACGCCGATTTACGTCACGCTGAAGCGAAATTCAACGAGTGAAAATGTAGAATGTGTAACTGCCATTATTCTTACCTACACAGTGAAGGAGTTTGTGTTTCCACGAGTCAAGTTCCTGCCGAAAGCCGCGCCTGTCGATTGTGCATTGCTGCTTTTTGCACGGACTCGCCATTTTCTATTTGTCCGCTGGCTGATGCTCGGGCACGAGAAGAGGAAGCGCTCGGTCACGTGGACGCGCGCGCGCCTTCGTCAAGGGGAGGAAACGGTTCCAGAGGGAGTGAGCTGTTCATTACAACACAGAGCTCAGATTAAATAATCTGATTATATTAGTTTATTGATTAATCGTTTTGTACATAAATAGTACAAAACTGCAATTTTACTGTTCTTTGGTTTAAAGGGGAACACAAAAAATCTAATTATTCATCATCAATTATCTTTCACATTTTGATCATGTAACCATACCCACATAATTTGTATATTTATTTCATTGATCACTGCTTTCAAACTGGAATATTTATTTATTCATATATATTTTTTTAGATTTGTGGAGATTTCCATTCGTTTGTGTGTGTAGATAAAAAAATAATTAATGGATTATAGTAAAAAGAAAAAGAATCATACCACAATATTTCCCTGGGTTAGCATTGTGGTTTTAATTTAAAGAATAGGGATGTAAGAAAATGTTTGTATGATATACATATAAATGTTGTGTCCAAATCTAAAATAGGAGATAGAGTGAAATGACACTATAAAGTATTTTAAAAAGATGATAATGAATAAATATTTCAAAGCAATTTATCAAAATTGCATGCAAACATTTACTGTTTTGTGTTATGTAGTTCAAACTCCAACAGCTAGGTGGCAGCAGTTTTACCACCTTCACTCTGATGACAAGACCTTGCGGTAACACCGGGATAAAACGTGTCTGAAGTGTCTGAGCCAGTGTTTCCCAATCATCTAGTCTTGAAAATTGCAAATATTGTTTGTTTATTTAGCATCGCAATATATCGTATCCCCCCATTGTTAGAAATAGTCTATAACTAGATTCTTGCCAGTACAACTCTCTGTTAAATAGGAGAAAAAAATAACGATTTATTACATTTCAGATTTAAAACTACTCGCTTATAAATGAACACAGTTTTGCTTTTTATCTCAGTCCAGTACAAATTTAAAATAATTTTAGTCAACAAATTTATTTTTATATGACAGGACCATTATTTAAACCATAATGATGAAAATGGGTTAAATTAGTGAGTATAAGAGTAAAAAAAATAAAGATCTTTTTCAGAAATAAATCTCTCAGCTGCTGTATGCCATTAAAGAGCTTCTTCTTAAATGTTGCTTTAAATGTAACTCGGAATTCCTGGTTTTAGTTTCTCACAAACGTCATAGATATTCAGATGCCATCATTTAAAACGCTTTTAAGTTCTTAATAATGAAAATGAAGAATAGTTTTAGTATTTTAATACAAACAGTGTTAGTTCACGCGGTTTTATCCTACAGTCACTGGGTTGTTAGTCAACTTTACGGGCAGCACTTAAACGCACCATCCGTTTTTCAGCCGGTGTTTTTATTTATTTACGCCCGTCCGTTCCCGTACGGTTGCCTCCATGCTCCAGGGACGAAAACCCTTACGTGCAGGTAAATTACACCAATATAGGTGCTTTTATTTTCCTCTGATTTTCGTTTAATTTCAGGTTTTTGGCTTAAATTGGCTTATCGGTCAAAGCGAAGAGCCTCTTCAGAGCTTTAGTATGGATCGAAAACATATTGACAGCTAATTAGGCGTGTATTTGTAATCATGTGTGGATTTCTCAGCCTTTTTGTGATGAATTATTAATTTGCTAGCGGCCGCCTGGGTAAAATGACAGCTGTCTGCCATCTGTAACGTGGCCATTTGTTTTAAAGGGAGACTCACTAAAACACAATAGGCTGTTTGGAAATGACTGTGCGGAAAGCTTGCGTTTGTCTGCAGTCAAGCTTAAATGCTAACCTTATTAGGTGTCATAATTAATTTTTAGCTGATAATTAATCTGTCACTCATTTCAACTCTAATTTGAAGCAGTCGCTGTCAAACTGCAGATATTTTTTAATTGATTTCAGTTATATGATTTATAACCAATCAATAAATCAATCCCTGTCCATGTTTACATTTATTTTGAAAAGAAGAGTAAAGAGACATGTTGTCAATTGCTCAGAATAGTCAGGTGTATCTAAATACCATGTGTTGTTGCATGCATTTGTCTTGAATACAGGAATACCATGACCCTGACCAGAGGATCTTTCACTTATGCCAGCGGGGAGGAATACCATGGCGAGTGGAAAGAAGGCAAGATGGTTCTGTTCCACAGCTCCGATCCAAACGGAGACATCTGTCTGTGTTGCTCCATGCACGTCAGAGAGGTTTTGTCAGAGTTACAGGATGTGGTGACTGAGAAACGTCTCTTCAGTGTTTGTTAGATTCCTGCCTGCTCCTATCTGAACTGCTCGTTCTTTACATTTACTCCTGATTCTTGGAAATTCAGTTTTCTTCAAATTATAAGTAACAAAATTGTCAGTGAGATGAAAAATGTATTGAAACTTAAAACTGCATAAGTGTGGGCTTAATTATCTATTTAGAATGGAAATATCTAAATGATATTACCTGTGTTACTCTCACATTTACCTGCAGGTGCATTGCAGTTAGCTGCTGCTGGTAACTTAATACGAGCAGAGCCAGATTTAACAGCTCTGCTTTTGTCTAATCCCTTTTGAGCCTGACTTTGGAGTTTGGAACTGTTTAGGAAAGTGTGGCCAGTCCTCAAGGAGCATTTCATTTAATTAAAATACAACAGCATCCTTTATGCTGTGTTTAAATGTGCATTGCAGTTCTAACTCTTCGTGTTTATTTTCCCCTCCCATTTCTCCTTTACCCAGTTTTTGTGTGTCGTGGTGCAGTTTGTTCACTTAAGGTTCAGGTTTAAAATAGAAATCACTGCAAACCTGCAGGATTAGACGGCCGTAATTCCCACTTGCACGGGAGACAGATGGGGCTCCTAGTTCAGTAGTAAATCTTTATCTCATTTGGTTGGAAGGAAGTATTTAAATCCAAGTGTCCAATTTCTTGACACCTGAAGTGGCTCTGCAAAAAAATATGTCATTGTCAGACTCAGAGGCATCACAGTTGAAGCTGGTTGCTCCCTTTATTGAGGCATTTGTATTTAAATGAAGTTAAAATGTGCTCTGATATGATATTCCAGGAATGTAATGGTAATATTCACTAAGATGTGATGCTTTCCAGGTCGGAGGCATGGCCTCGGCCAGCTCAAGTTTCAAGATGGAACCTGCTACACTGGCCAGTTTGAGAATGGACTCTTTCATGGATCTGGTGTGCTGCGTTTTACAGATGGGTCCCGGTTCGTGTGCAAAGAAAGGGTAAACATTTTTGCACTTTGTTAAAAGATGCAAACAACATCCTGGTTTATTTACACCACACTAGGTATGAAGGAGAATTTGCACATGGCAAGTTTCAAGGCACGGGAGTCTTCAGCCGATACGACGGCATGAAATTTGAGGGGGAATTCAAAGACGGGCGCGTTGAGGGATACGGTAAGTCTGTGACCCTCCCCGCTTGGAGCAGCACATCCATCAGAATGTCAGTTTCCTCCATGTGGTTGGTCATGGTAGGATGTGTCTGTACCTGCAGGGCTGTTGACTTTCCCAGACGGAACTCACGGCGCTCCACGGAATGAGGGCTTGTTTCAAAACCACAAGCTGCAGAGGAGGGAGAAGTGTGCAGGTGTGGTGCAGCGTGCGCAGGCTTCAGCTTCCAGTGCTCACAGCCTGGCGACCTGATCGCTTGGACTCTTGAGGGGATGTTAGCTGAGCACCTTCCAGAAGGGCCTTAAAGATGTAAACTCCTCCAGTGCTTCTTACACTTTTTATTGTTTAATATTTTAAAATTCTGCCTCTCCTTTGGTCCACCAAATGCATTTGAACCAAATAACAGCTTTCTGTGTGGATTATTAGAAAGGCACAACAATAAGAAGCACACAGTGAGCAGCAAATTAGGCTTTTATTGTGTAAATATATAAATTAGTGTTCTGGACCTTAAGACTTTAAAATAACAAAGGAGAGCTACTGTGCACCTTGGATTTAGAAGTTTTAAAATTAAATATTTAAAAAAGTTTTAGCCTGTGATTAGATACTTTTTCTGAAAAAAATAAAATAAATAAAACTTCGTAAAGCAGCTTAAAATTCTAGAAATAATTTAGGGATGCTCCGATCCAGTCACGTGATCGGAAATCGGGCCCAATCACATGGTTTTAAAAGGATTGGTATTGGGAGAAAAAGATTGGATTTAACCTTTTAAAACAACAACTTTTTTAATTCATCCTGAGATTGAGATTTTCAAATGGAATAACAATGGGTTAGTTTTAATTTCAACAAGTTCCTCTACATCAATATTATTTTTTTCTTTTATGAAAACAAAGTAAAGTCACGCAATTTACAGCAGGCATAGATTCAGACACCAAGGTGTAGATGTTAGCTAGCAGGCTAACACAGAGCTAACGTATCTCCTCAAGAGAGCTAAAATGTCTTTAGCTTGGTGGTGTTTTAAACGGACACTACAGAAACTAGTATGTGTGCACACTGGGCATTCAACATGCTGGAAAAGACAGAGCTTCATCATTCCCTGCCTTCAAAACAAATTACTTACTAGCGAAAAAAGCGAAGCCAGCCAACAGAGAATACACTAATAAACAAAGACATGTTCTACAGATTGCTGAACACCAGGGTGTCCTAAGTCTGCTGCAGCACCCAAGATGCCCTGGTAGCTACAGGTGTTATGCAGGGAAAAGTTACCCTGCCTGCCAACTGCCGAGGCTCCGCGTGCATGCCCCATCATAGGAACGTATATCGCTCAACAAATTAAAATATGAGCAATGCTGCTACTTTAAACATGTTCATGATAGTAACCTGTTTTATTTAATCGATGCACTTCCTAAGGGAAATTGAAACTTAAAGAACAACTTGGATGTGTTTTTGTTTTTGTTCTTGTTTTAACGATTTCCTGAAAAGTATCGGCTCGGGGCTTGGTATCAGCAGACACTCAAAATCAAATGACTCTGAATCAGATTGGGAGCAAACATGTGTTTGGAACATCCCTAAAATATTTGGTGAATGCAGCTAAAAGGATGAATGTAAAAATGACTGTGGTTTATTTGCGGGACCTCACTGGGCATCTTGTGAGAGTCGTATAACATATCTGTTGAAGTTTCTTTCAAGGACTTTATTTATTATTTCCTCCTGTTTGAAAGTTCAGTATTCACATTGGCCTTAAAGATGCTTTTTTACAACAGGATCATTGAAAGATGCTCATAAGGTTATCATCTCTTCTCTGCTCCGTTAGTCTAATGAGTTTCAGATTGCCTTGATTTCTGAGAGATGGGTTTCTAAGCTGGTGCTGGGCTTTATCTCAAATCCTCCTTTCAATAACTCCTCACTCCCAGTGGGAACCAGTGTACCAGTGGTTAGGTCCACTGACTAACCTAAAAGATCAGAGTAAGGGAAAAACAAATAAGGAATTTAAGTGTAAATGTATCAAATGAAGGACCTAAATCTTTTTTTAGCATCTAAATGAAATAAAATGCCATACAATCATTGTAACAAACTATTTAATGTGAATTTTAAAAATTAACAAATGATTTGGTGTTTTATTTTGTATCGTTAAATAATGTGTGCATACATAATTACTTGAACATTATATATAGCCTTAGAAGACATAATTTCTTAGAAATTTCAACCAAAGACAATCTAGTGAAATGACTGGTAAAAATGCCTAAAACTGAAAACGGTCAATCTGATGGCTTGAGAATAAAAAAAATAAGTTATTTAATTGAGCTCAAAGTACTTATAAAGTCAAAAGAGTGATATATTAGATTGAGGATTATTAAGGTGTAATTTATAAGAATGACGTGGTAAAATGTGGTTACTGTAGTTCATTTTTTTAAGCAGAAATTCTATTCTGTCCCCCCATTCCATGAGTTTCACGGCTGTTGCCAGTTATGGATCAGTACCAAAAGATTCTAGATGACAAGTAAAGATAGGTTGTTTGCCATCTTGCTGTTAGCTTGTTGCTAAAGGAAGTAAAACGCCACGATTGACTCATTAATCACTTCACATACACATTTCAGAGTTTTTGCTATTGAAAAAGTTGCATGAGATGTTATTAGAGCCAACTATTTACTTCTAAATCATTGTTAGCTCAACGATAGTCTGTAGCCTTCTTTACCTGATATTCTTATGAGTACAAGACATAATTTCTGGGAGGCTCCTGTTACTAGCTTCAGTTCTTCAAACAACTCATGATCTTTTTTCCTGCCGGTGTCAAATTACAAATGCTAATGCTACCATTTGCAGATTCTGCAAACTCAGTGTAAATCAGCGGCGGCTGGTGAATTAATTTTTGGGTGGGGTGCAGTCATGCCGTCTGCAGATGTTATATGCGGTAACCACATATCAACACTAGGGATGCCAAATTACCATTCTTATGATAGAATCCATGTTTTCTATCTCAACAATGACACAAAATAAAAGGGATTAAAAAAAGCTAAATACACCTATTGAGAAAAACACACAGTAGCAACAGTGCAACATGATCATATCCACAGAAGCAGCCATTTAAATAAAGCCCAGACTCCTTTTTACAACATCATTACCATTACTCTACCTGCAAAACTAATGGAACTCAGCAGCAAAACAATCAAAGCTAATTTCAAAAGTCAAAAGTGTAAATTCTTATCCTTGCTGGTTTTTGGTCATAATATTATAGTAAAAAAACACTTGGTTTGTGTAATCAAATGTCCCAATTTCACTCTGAGCAGGTTCTTGTGCTTATTTTTTCACCTGCTGGAGTGTTTACAAGTCTCTGAAGCCACATTCCATCATTTTGCGGTTGTAGACCCCAGAGGAATCGCCACTGGTGTAAACAGTAACTTCATCTCTTTCATTTTTTCGAAAGGAGAAAAACTGACAATCACCCAGCCAGCTGAGAATGAAATGTGTTTTAGTATAACCTCCCACATAATTGAGACACTGGACTGTTTTGTGATTATTTAACAGTAGAATTCTTACAAATTGCACCTTTAAACCTATCTAATTTTGATGGCCATGCCATACTATTGATTTCAAAGATTCATGTGCTACAGATCAAACCATGAAAATAGATTGGATATATAAAATCAAGAGCAGCGTTTTACCAATAATGAAATGACATTTGAATGTTTATGTTGTGTATTTGTGAGAAGTTGTATTTGACTTTATGTAATATTTATACTCAGCTAGATGAAACCTATCTCCATTCTGGAAACAAATGGTGCTCTTAAATTGTGCCTGTGCAGAATTTCACTTAATGCTGTTTGAGAGCTCTCATTCTTCTCAAACTGGTGTGATCATGTATTTAATAAAGGATGGTAATAAAACAAAACATGTGAACATCATGGTATAAACAACTTCTTCTGTCATTCCTTCTGCTCAGATAATACTGTGTTAGAGTTACTGTTTCATGGGTGAATGGGTTCTTCTGGATTTTGACTCCCAGCATCGAAGACATCAACAGAAACCCCACGCCCAGCACCATTACCTTGTGTTTTTCTCTCTGAAATCATCAACAAAGCAAAAACTGAGCACGCACAAACCTGACCCAGTGTGAATTTGTGAGCGTGCCAGAATGCTGTTGATATTTCAGACAATGGGAAAACAAATGTTTTTACCCATCATTGTAGTGTTTGTGTTTTGTGTTCCCTCATCCCTGACAGGAAAAACTGCACGGGACTGATAACGTAACTGAAGGTTAAGGCAAGCTGAGCACATGTCAGAAAAGGATAATGATGTTCTTCAAGGCACCAAATACTTTAAGGGTTTATGGTCATCCTATGAAAAGACACATTTTGTCAGCTGATAAATGGTAAACTGCCTTTATTTGATATACAGTAGCACCTTCTAGAGTCCCGGAACCCCTCAAGGCACTTTACTACACAATCAGCCATTCACACACTGATGGAGATGAGCTCCAATGTAGCCACAGCTACCCTGGGGCGCACTGACAGAGGTAAGGCTGCCAAACGCTGGTGCCACCGGTCCCTCCGACCACCACCAGCGGGCAAGGGGGTTTATGTGTCTTGCCCAAGGACAAAAAAAGTTGCGACAAACTGAGCGAGGCTCAAACCTGCAACCTTCCGAGTACAGGGCGAGCTCCTAACTCCTGTGCCACCATCACCCTGATGGTTTGTTCGATGATAAGTTTTATTAATGTAATAAGAGTCCCTCCCTGGACTGCCACCTTACAGTAGTAGTTAGGTCCCTGTATGACCAGTGTCAGAGCTTGGTCCACATTGCCGACAGTAAGTCATTGGACGCTTCCCTTTGACACTGACTCTGTTCATAACTTTTATGGACAGGATTTCTAGGCACAGCCAAGGTGATGAGGGGATCCGTTTTGATGGCCCAAGAATCAGGTCTCTGCTTTTTGCAGATGATGTGGTTCAGTTGGCTTAATCAGAACGTCATCTCCAGCTTTCCCTAGAGCGGTTCACAGCTGAATGTGAAGCAGCTGGGATGAGAATCAGCTCCTCTAAATCTGAGACCATGGTCTTGAATCAGAAAAGGGTACAATGCCTTCTCCAGGTCAAGGACGAGGTCATACCCCAAGTAGAGGAGTTTAAGGTTGTATCTTGGGGACTTGTTCACAAGTGAAGGAAAGATGGAGTGCGAGATTGACAAGTGGATTGGTGCTGAGTCTGTGGTGCTGTGTACAGGTTTATCTGAGAGAGTTGAGCCGGAAGGTGAAGCTCTCGATTGGTCGAGCTATGTTCCAGCCTTCACCTATGGTGGAGGAACAAGATTGTGGACACACGCATTCAAAATGAGTTTTCTTTGCAGGGGGGCTTGGTCATCCAGGAGGGGCTTGGAGTAGACCCGCTGCTCCTTTAGAGGAACCAGTTGAGGATGCTCGGGGATCTGGTCAGGATGCCTCCTGGACACCTCCCTGGTGAGGTTTTCCAGGCTTGTCCAACCGGGAGGAGACCCAAGGGACGATCCAGGGCACGATGGAGGGACTATGTCTCTCACCTGGCCAGGGAACACCTTGGGATTCCCACGAAGGAGCTGGCCCAAGTGGCTGGGGAGAGAGAAGTCTGGGCCTCTCTGTTTAGGCTGCTGCCCCTGTGACCCGACCCCAGATAAGTGGTTGAAAATGGATGGATGGAGTCTAAGAAAACAGTTGAGATTATTTTTGTATTAAAAATGTATTTGAAGAGTATAAATCAACAAAGTCAAATGAAATATTGTTTTTGCTAAATTTGATAACAATCTTATAATTAAAAGGTCATCACATGGCAAGAAGCTCTGCCCTGTTGTTTTGATCACATACATGGGAGTATGGTTCAACATTAATATACAACATCTGGAGGATGTGTATAAATTTGTTCTCAAACATGTTACTGTCTTCAGGCCACAAGGGGTTGAAGCTTTACTGGAAGGAGATAATCTCCCACATTTTACGTCAACTGTAGCTTAGGTAAGGATCAAGTTAGAAAGGAGATCTAGGAGGCAGCCAGGTAAAATAAAAAGTTAAAGGTCCTTTATGAACAGGGTCTGAAGCAGAATAAACAACATGTCACTGAGCTGGGCTTAAATAGCAAGGGAAGTGCAAATGATGACAAACAGGTGAGATGATTGCTAATGACAAGAACCTACAGGTGTGACTAAGGCCTAGTCCACACGTAGCCATCTTTTAAAAAAAAAAAAAAACGAATATCCGGCCCTCCAAAAACTTGCATCCACACCACCTCGTTTAAAAAAAAAACCTGTCCACACGTACCCGGATAAATACGTTGTTAAGGACATGTCAGACCTGTAGGCGGCAGTACTTCCCCCGTTCTTAACCTCGTCCTTCGTCTGTGGTCTTCCGCAAGGAGCAGTAATTCCGCTTGCAAAAACAAACAAGCCAAAAGGCGCTTGGACAACTGATAAAGCGAGCGCAGCTCTGAGGGCATCCATGCTGTCGGCTAGTGTAAACACAGGTCGCACATGTGATGTCAGCATTTTTTTGTCGCGGAAAGTGATGTTGCGGACCTTAAAACTCCGGTTTTGTCCGTCCACACGCAGACACCCAAAACGGAGAAAACGCAGATCTTCACTTTGGCCGGAGTTTTTAAAAAGATCCGTTTTCATGTGAAAAAACTCAGTTTTCGTGTGGATGACAGGCCAAAACGTAGAAAAATATCTACGTTTTGGCAGATCCCCGGCTACGTGTGGACAGGGCCTAATTCATTGAGGAATGGGAGGCAATACAGAACACAAGAAGAGGAGGTTTGACGAACAGATAAAACAATAAAACAGTAACTAAAACAAGACGATACAAGAACTGAAAGCTGAAAGAAATGAACTAATGAGGGAGAAGCTAACAGATTCTACATGCTCTAAGACTAACTGAAGACCAAAATATTAGATAATAAACTAAAATAATACAACTGAAAATAGAAAATAAACGAGAACTTAATGAGCTAAAGAACTGAATGAAACTAATGCAGGAAGAAAACAGGAGATAAATAGGAAAGTCTACTCCTATTGATGTTTTAAAGCACCACTATCAGACATTTGTCCCTTTAGTTAACTTAGATGTTGTAATTTTGCCTTCATGAAGCCATCAATGAAGTTAAATAAAAACTATTCAATCTTTAACAGTCTTTTATTAACCCCCTGGAACAATCAATGGTTGAACTTTTGCTTTAGGAGTTGAAGGAACAGGATGAATTTTGGATATTTTATTGCTAATAAAACTATTTTGGTTGAACATTTACATTTTGGATGTCCTAAAAGAAAAATATTATTTGGAAATGGTCAAAACATCTTAAATTAAGATCCCAACTAAGAAACCTTTCACTGAGAAACATTTTTTATTTATTATTTTTCAAAATAAATACAATCATTCAGAATTTTTCAAGCAGGCTGAACGTGGAAATAATCTTCTACTCGTTTCTCCTCTATTGGCTTCTGATAGAAAACAGACGGTGAAACGCTAGGACTGGGGTATTCAATTCCGGTCCTGGAGGGTCGGTATCCAGCACATTTTAGTTGTTTCTCTCAGGGGTGGACCTTTAAAGCGCCCGAGCGCCAATGGCGCTAAATTTTCTCGTCGGGCGGTAAATACTTGACGACTCACTGCCCGGGTGGCGCCCAAGCCTTATTTGTCATTTACACACCGGCTTTCACCTACATCATGGCCGCGCCCTGTAGGAAGCCGCCGTTTTCATTTTGCGCGCGTGAACCTGCGCGCCTCTAGCCACGTACTGCACTTGCACGATTCGTGCACGTACTGCACGATTCAAGTTATAGTCACGTGAACTATAAGTTCACTATTAAAGACAAAGTGGAACCACGCTAGAAACACACAAGCACGCAGGGAGATGCCGCCGCCACAGGGATGGGATTTCTTGATGAAATCTCTGGCAAAACGCTTTAAAACTGGTGAGGAGAAGCGAGACAGTTCGAAACGGTATGAAGCAGAGAAGCGTGTGCGTAGGTGGAACGATTCTTGGTGGTTTAAAGAAGACGGGAGGCGCAGAGAATGGCCGTGTTCGAGTTTAGCAGCGCCTCGCCTGGAAAACAGACGAGAGCAGGCGGAAGCAGCAGGGGGAGTGGCTGAAAGCCGGCGTTTAAGTCGGACAGATTTCCCTACGTGTGTAGCTCGGGGGTGATGATGGCTGAAGATATCGTGTTAGCGTTCACACCTGTTCAATTTTCTATTTTAATTTTGGTGCCTGTTAGCAGCTGAAACACATCCTCACGTGCTTGTGGATATCATATATTGTATATGAAGACATGACTGTAATAATAAGTGAAGGTTATCAGCTGTAGGTTTAGTGTGCTTATAGGAAACATGACAAAAGAACACAAAACACATTTCTCTTTATGGCCTATACAGTTGTCATCATCAACATAACATGATTTACAGAATACATGTGACCAACTATCATTTCATATTCTACCACCGGATGTTTGGATCAAAATGTGAACCACTCAGATCTTAGATCAGGTGAGAGCCAGGCGTTTCCTGTCATCCCCTAGGTTTTGCAGCCGAGGGAGAGCAATTGCAGCGCCTTGCTCCAAAATCTGCGGCCGCCTTGATCTCATGAGGTTATCGTTGCCTACGTATGCATGACGTCGGAGCAAGTCGGCGTCAAGATGGACACAAATCTAACCGGCATGCACTGCTCGCCGATCACCGCTGGTCTAATCTGCGCAGAACTGGCTCATCTCGAACACAGCCAATGGCTCGAGTACAGCAAAGCGGAGTTGGTGATGTACTGTGTTGTATGCCGGAAGTATGCGACGACAAAATCGAGTTGTTGAGGGAACAAACAAATTCAAACTTGAATACGTTACTATGTTTGTGAATGTGTACAAAATAAAGGTTTATTACATTTAAAATGGTTCAGTTGTTATTTTGACTCGTTTTGGCAGCTGACCAGGTAGATTCTTGGCGGGGCCGGTAAATATCCAGAGTTACCGGCCCGGCTGGCCGGTTGGTTTTGAAGTTAATGTCCACCCCTGTTACTCTGCTCCAACACTTTATTGAGAGTTCTGATGAGAATTAAAAAGAGAGACCATATCTCTCCTGTCTTAGCTTCCCTACATTGGCTACCTGTTAAATTCAGAATAGATTTTAAGATCCTCCTTCTCCCACATATAAAGCTCTTAACAATCAAGCTCCATCATACAGCAGTGATCTGATTGTATATTCCTAACAGAGCACTTAGCTCTCAGACTACAGGTTTACTGGTGGTTCCCAGAACATCTAAAAAAAGGATGGGGGCAGATCTTTTAGCTCTCAGGCTCCTCTCTTGTGGAGCCAGCTCCCAGCTTTACAGGGAGTGCAGAACTATTAGGCAAATGAGTATTTTGTCCACATCATCCTCTTCATGCGTGTTGTCTTACTCCAAGCTGCATAGGCTCGAAAGCCTACTACCAATTAAGCATATCAGGTGATGTGCATCTCTGTAATGAGAAGGGGTGTGGTCTAATGACATCAACACCCTATATCAGGTGTGCATAATTATTAGGGAAATTCCTTTCGGGAGATAGCGGACTCTGTCTATTTGGGTTTTTCGGAAGAGCTCAGTCATCGATTGGGAGCGGAATTTGAAGGATTACGATTTGTTTCTGGATTTTGACGAAGGATTTCGGGTCACGGACTTTGGAGGTTGGCATAAGCTGGTGTGTGAATGGCTGAAATGGCGTCTCAGGAAGAGGATGAGGACGAAATGGATTTTGGTGAATGGACCCGGGTTTCTAATGGCGGAAGATCGGGTAGAGGGAGAAACAGGAAAGATGGGGAAAGTGTCTTTGGTTCACAGACCAGTAAACGGAGTTTAGAAGAAATCAGTTCTGATGAAGGAACAACTGTTGTCTGGAAAAAGATAGTTAGAGAAGGATTCAAAATAATCGTGAGGTTCAGGAAGGTAGATGAGAAAGTTCAGTTGAGCCCAACTGCTTTGTCGAGAGAATGGAAAAAAAGGTTTGGGGAGGTTCAACTGGCTAAAATTCTAAGGGATGGAAACTTGCTGATAGAAGTGAAGACAGACGAACAAAAAAAAGAAAGTACTAAACATTGAAAGTATTTGTAAGAAGATAGTGAGTGAAAAAAGGGTCCTTGGAGAAAATACAGTGACACGGGGGTGATTACTGGAATACCGGTGGAAGAAGATCTGGATAAACTTAAGCTGAGTATTCGGGGTGGTGAAGTGAGCAGGATGAAAAGACTGTTAAAAACAATAGCTGGAGAGAAGGTTGAAAGTTTATCCATACTTTTGGAGTTTCAGGAGGATGTCCTTCCGGAGAGAGTTAGAATAGGGTGCATGAGCTTCCCTGTTAGAGCTTATATCCCTCCACCCCTCAGATGTTATAAATGCCAGAGGTATGGACATATTGCAGCAGCTTGCAAAGGGAAACAGGGGTGCCCTAAGTGTGGAGGTGAACATAGGTATGAGGAATGTGGAGAAAATGTACAAGACAAATGCTTCAACTGTGGGGGGCAGCACAGGGTGAGTTATGGGGGCTGTGAAGTCAGAAAGAAGGCAGTGCAGGTTGAACAAATAAGAGTGGTTCATAACATCAGCTACGCAGAGGCTCTGAAAAGGGCACAGAATGGAAAGGATGAGGAAAGAAAATTTCAAACAAAGTCGCCATCTGATTTTGTGCAAATACAGGAAACTAACTCATGCAGGATTGACAGTGGAGAAGATGATTTTGTATATGGCGTATGTCATAAACTGTACAGATCAAGTGAAACACAAAACAGAGAAAATAAAAATTATTGTGAAAGGAGCAGAGAGATTTTTTGGCATTAACGACGTTTCGTGGGAACATGTCGTTAAAAGACTTGGGGAGGATGGGAAAGCAGGAGCTCCTGGTGACAGGACAGCATGATTATATTACAATGGAATGCCAGAAGTTTGATAGCAAATGGACAGGAATTTAAGGGATTTATCGATAAATGCAAAATAAAACAAGAAATAGTATGTATTCAAGAGACATGGCTAAAACCTAATTTAGATTTTGTTATTGAAGGTTATGATGGTATCCGTAGAGACAGAAGGGAAGGTAATGGTGGAGGATGTATAACTTTTGTGAAACAAGGAACTCAGTATAGACCATTACATGTAGGATCACAGTTAGAATACATAGTAATTGATGTATTGGTCCAGTGATTGTAATATTAAAGTAATCCATGTTTATAATCCAGGCAACAGAATATTGAATATAGGTGAACTAGATACACATTTAGAGGGAAAAGTTATTTGGTGTGGGGACTTCAATGCACACAGTTCCTTGTGGGGCAATAGCAATGATAGGAATGGGGCAGTTATTGAGGAACTGATGGCGACAAAAAATCATGTTTGTTTGAATGATGGAAGTGGTACGAGAATAAATATTAGAGCTGGTACATAATCAGCAATTGACCTCATATTAGTGTCAGATTCATTAGCAGGTTTTTGTTCATGGCAGGTAATTAAAGAAACAACTATTGGTAGTGACCATTATCCCATAATGACTGAACTTGAGGTGAATGTAGAACAATGTGATACAGGGATTGTACAAAATTGGTGTTTTGGTAAGGCAGATTGGGAAAATTTTAAAATTATTTGTGACCAGGAAATGGAAAAAATAGATATGAATGTTGATGTTGAAGCATTGAATTTTTCTGTTTGTAATGCAGTTTTGAAGGCTGCAAACCAGGCAATAAAGAAGAAAGAAGGTAGGAGAAAAAAGAAGCTAGTACCCTGGTGGACAAAGGATTGTGATGAAGCTATTAAGGATCGATATAAAGCTTTGAAATTTTTAAGGAGGAATCAAAGTTTTGTTAATTATATGGAGTACAAAAAATTACAGGCTAAGGTAAGAAGAACTGTTAAAATTGCAAAGAAGGAGTATTGGAGGGGCTTTTGTAAATTCAGTGGGGAGGGAGATAAAATTACAAAATGTTTGGTCAATGATTAAGAGAATGAATGGCATAAGAAAAGAGTATGGATATCCGATATTAAATGATGGTGAAGTAACAGCAGTAAAAGACGAAGAGAAGGCAAATTTGTTAGCTAAGACATTTGTTAAAATTCATTGCTTAGATAGTGTTAGTGAAGAAGGTCAAAGAGGCAGGGAAAATACGTTTCTGGAAAATATAGAGTTATTGGAACAGGATGAAGATACTGATAACTTGTTAAATATTTTATTTACAAAATCGGAATTAAATTGAGTTTTACAAAAATCCAAGGTATCAGCACCAGGAAAAGATCAAATTTGTTATATTATGATACACCATTTTAGTACTAAAGCTAAAGAAATTTTATTGGAACTATATAATAGAGTTTGGGAGGGTGGGGTATTGCCACAAAGCTGGAAGGAAGCAGTGGTTGTACCCATACGTAAACCAGGAAGAGATAATACCGATCCAGGAAACTATAGACCTATAGCGTTAACATCTAATATTTGTAAGATAATGGAGTGCATGATAAATGAAAGATTAATGCACTACATTGAAAGTAATGGATACATATCTAACTATCAAAGTGGTTTTAGAAGAGGAAGGAATACAATGGATCCTGTTTTATGTTTGGAACATGAAGTTAGGAGAGCAGAAATAAACAAAGAGTGTAGTTGTTGTCTTTTTTGATATTGACAAGGCTTATGATACAATGTGGAGAGAAGGCCTTTTAATTAAGATCAAACAAATGGGTATTGATGGACGAATGTTTAAATGGATCAAGAACTTTTTACTGGGGCGACAAATTCAAGTGAGAATTGGGAAGATTTTGTCTGAAAAGTTTCCTGTGGAAAATGGTACACCACAAGGTAGTATCGTGAGCCCATTATTATTTTCTCTAATGATAAATGATGTTTTTAATGGTATAAAAGATGGGATGGGGTTTTCACTTTTTGCAGATGATGGGGCAGTATGGTATAGAGGGAAAACGTAGTTTATTGTAAAGAAACTTCAAGAAGCAATAGGCAAGGTGGAGGAATGGTCATACAAATGGGGCTTTAATTTCTCGGTATCACTCTAAAAACCTCAACTACAGTTTTGTCATTATAACACATATTTCTAAGTTAACTGAGCATTTTTTTCTAAAATAGTTTAACTGAATTAAAATATTAAGTTCACAAATTAGTTGTCCATTTAAACTCAATTTTTCAGTTGAGATAAATTTTGGTAATGAGTGGTGCATCCAGAGAAGCAACTAAGGGCCCCACACATGGTAAACTTTGTTGAAGTATTGGAAATCATGTAATTTATCCATGGGAATACAATGAATACTTACATTTATATCTTTGCATTTGTATATATTTGTGTTTTTATGTGTTTGTAAACATTTTAGTTTAACATGCCAATCTGGTGCCATTAATGTTAAACTGACTGTGTAAAGTAATCTAATAAACAATAATTCATCTTAAAAAAAAGTCATGTTTCAAACATTGGCAGAAATTTGTTTTTAATAAATCTTAGTAACATTAACTAAAGTACTTCAAAGTTTTTGAAAGTTTTTGTAACTTACACTCATACCAATTTTTAACTTCTTACTTTTAAAAAATAAAGTATAAATGTATTTTAATGATATATGTGTTATTTCTTAGAGTTAAACTGTATAATTTTACTCATTTTCTTAATGATGTGAATCTGCACCTAAAATAATTATCTTCTCACAAAGCGCTCTCAAAACATTTGATTTTTGTATAGCTTTATGTGTATTTGTATAATTAATCCCCCTTAATGATTGTTCACATAAATGTACTCCACTGAATTGCATATTTTGTTTGTTTTAACGTTGTTTAATCTATTCGTACTTTGTTACATTATGGTTTTGAAATAAATCAATAAAAAACAACGGAAACAGTTTCGTTTTAGAGAGAAACGAAATGCGATTCGGACGCCCGATCGATAGGTGGCAGACAGTTCGAGAAATTCAAGAATTTAGAGACAGTCGTCATTTCCGGAAGCCGGGTTAGCGCAGGACAGAGCCGGAGCGGAATTTGGACGAGACGCACAGCACCGTTGGTCTGAATGTTCCGCATGCATGCTGTTTGATCAGGTAAGCCTCCTTATGATATAAACGTTATTTTGCTGGTTGCCGCTCAAATGCCTTAAGTATTTAAACACATTGGTATATTGACAGAATTGGACTTTCGTACTGGTCGAGGCCAAGCTAGCAAAGGCTAATTCTTGTGTAAGTGAAAGTGTGTGCTTGCTCTGGCATTCTACCTTCTAAGTCTACTCTATTTTTTTGACTGGGAAATGCTTTTATTTTATTTTTTTAGTCCCCAGCGTCCAACTTCATTGGTATTTATCCTCATATATTTCGTTTTATCGTTTTTATTTCGTCGCCATCTGTCGAGATTAACCATTGTGCGCGCTCATTTTCCCTAGTGGATGGCGCCACACGTTTTTGTGGAACACGGACATAAAAGTGTCTAGAGCCCTTTTCAGATAGACATTCTGGAACATTTGTGGACAATTCAATCCGGTTTTTAACCAGAACTGTGTTTTCAGACACACCACTTTTGTACCGGAACTTGTCCTTTCGGCTGCGTTCACACAGCAGGGAAAAGTTCCAGATGTCTGACGGCGGCGGGGGGTGGGGGTGGGGGGAGAGAGAACTTATGTTAAGAAGAAGAAGAAAATATCATTTCTATAGCGCCTCTCAAGATAAAAATCACAAGGCGCTTAAGCATAATTCTGCGCACACGAAGACGCATAAGAGACCTGGATGATGAAGCTCAATGGTTAAAGGAATCACTGAAGCGGTGTGAAGCGCTCCGTCGCGCGTCTAGACGGTACCGTTTTTCAGAATCATCAGTATTCTTGTTCATTCTTCAGCCAAGGTGTCTTTCTTGTGCAGAAAACTCATGTCATGGTACATTGAACATTCCAGATGCTATGAAGTATCTGAAACAACTGACATTGAAATTCTTGAGGAAGAAGATCTTAATGATATCCATCCTCTTACGTCTTATGTTATTCAGGGAAAAGCTGTTGTCTCCCTGAAGAAGTTCCTCCTCCACCTTTAAGGTAATAATAATAATAATAGGGAACAAAAATGTAGTAATTGATTGTTTGAGATGGTGAAATGGTGAAATGCTAATTGACTTATATTTGTTTAATGGCTTCCAGAGAAATTCACTTGTGCACACATTACCCACGAAATATTATATTGTTTGTATTAAAGCAGCGTTACATGACCAGTTGTCGTCTATTGAGCATAACTCTTTACTGGTACTCCTCTTGCAAACCTTCATGAATTTTTTTGTGACGTATTTTGTTATAATTTACTTTTTTTTCTTCTTTTTTTTTTGCGTTGCAGATCATGCTGTTTCGTGTCATTGTGTCACCAGACAACATCAGAAGGGTGGATATTTCGGAGAGCCTGTGTTCAGTAGAACATTTAAAGAACATTCTTCAAGAACGCCTTGAACTTGCAGGTGATATTTTGATTCAGTTTGAGGATCCTGATTTTGGGAATGAACTGTGCAATTTAACAGACATTAAAGAACTTCCTAAAGACAAAGCAGTACTGAAGATTCTGTATCAAGGAGCAATCCAACAAAGAGATGAATCTGCATCCTCAATTTCTTCCACGCCATCTTTAAATGACTTACTTCCATCAACCAGCACAAGTCGGAGTTCAACCCAACATCTTACACAGCGAGACAGTGGAATGGAAAATACTTTTCCATGAGGAGGAAGGAAATAGTGGGAAAACAACCCTTTGTCTCTGATGTGATGAATCGATGGCTTGCGCTGTTCTTTGAAGAACAGGTTTGCATTTTCCAATGTGTTGTATTTGATATTTTGAAGGAGCACTATGTAAGAATTCTACTGTCTAATAATCACAAAACAGTCTAGTGCCTTAATCACGGTGGAAACTGATTTCCTTTAAAGCCAGCTGGAAGGTTGTCAGACCTTTTCTTTCAAAACAAAAAGGGAGATGTAGTAAATATTTAGTAGAAGTTTGTAATGTTGCTGTGCCTCTGGCGAGCTAACGCAGCAGAACAGACATTTGTAATTTGGTACAGTCAAAAGCTACAAAGTTTTTTTTTAAAACAAAAGCAAGGAGTGACCCAGAAGCAGGCTAGAGGCTAACGTTGAGGTAACAATGCTAATAGTGCATAATAAGCAACTGTTATGCTCTAAAAATATTTCAAGCTACTTTTTAAATGACAGACAACTGGATATTACAGTGAAATGTGTGTCAAATTAATCAGTTAATCAGTCAAAGTTTATTAGCGCACTGAGTCCAGAGTAAAAACAAAAATAATTCAATTATGGCATTTTACATCCTTTAATGAGTCGTTCATTAAAGCCAGCTAACAGCAAGAAGAAGGAAAAACAACACTTACTTTAATGCTGGATAAATATTACAGTAAATGCTCTACACCGTAAAACACCCAAGCGTGGTAACACCTGATATAATAATGTACGTCTATTATTTAAAATCTGGTGCTGATTTGTAACAGCCATGAAATTCAGAACAACAATGAGATAGTTAAAAATTTGCTTAGAAAAAAGTCCTGCAGTAACCACATTTTACCACTAGATGTTTGTCTTATGTTATTCTTACATAATCTCGTCTCGTCTCGTCTTCCTCCGCTTATCCGGGTCCGGGTCGCGGGGGCAGCATCCCAACTAGGGAGCTCCAGGCCGTCCTCTCCCCGGCCTTGTCCACCAGCTCCTCTGGCAGGACCCCAAGGCGTTCCCGGACCAGATTGGAGATGTAACCTCTCCAACGTGTCCTGGGTCGACCCGGGGGCCTTCTGCCGGCAGGACATGCCCGAAACACCTCCCCGGGGAGGCGTCCAGGAGGCATCCTGACCAGATGCCCAAACCACCTCAACTGGCTCCTTTCGATCCGGAGGAGCAGCGGTTCTACTCCGAGTCCCTCCCGAATGTCCGAGCTCCTCACCCTATCTCTAAGGCTGAGCCCGGCCACCCTACGGAGGAAACTCATTTCGGCCGCTTGTATCCGCGATCTCGTTCTTTCGGTCATTACCCAAAGCTCATGACCATAGGTGAGGATTGGGACGTAGATCGACCGGTAAATCGAGAGCCTGGCTTTCTGGCTCAGCTCCCTCTTCCCCACGACAGATCGGCTCAGCGTCCGCATCACTGCAGACGCCGAACCAATCCGCCTGTCGATCTCCCGATCCCTCCTACCCTCACTCGTGAACAAGACCCCGAGATACTTAAACTCCTCCACTTGAGGTAGGACCTCTCCCCCGACCCGGAGGTGGCAAGCCACCCTTTTCCGGTCGAGAACCATGGTCTCAGATTTGGAGGTGCTGATCCTCATCCCAGCCGCTTCACATTCGGCCGCGAACCTACCCAGCAAGAGCTGAAGGTCAGAGCTGGATGAAGCTAGGAGGACCACATCATCCGCAAAAAGCAGAGACGAGATTCTCCTGCCACCAAACTCGACACACTCCACACCACGGCTGCGTCTAGAAATTCTGTCCATAAAAGTGATGAACAGAACCGGTGACAAAGGGCAGCCCTGGCGGAGTCCAACCCTCACTGGGAACAGGTCCGACTTACTACCGGCTATGCGGACCAAACTCACGCTCCTCTGGTAAAGGGACTGAATGGCCCTTAACAGAAAGCCACCCACCCCATACTCCTGGAGTGTCCCCCACAGGGTGCCCCTGGGGACACGGTCATAAGCCTTCTCCAAATCCACAAAACACATGTGGATTGGTTGGGCAAACTCCCATGCCCCCTCCATCACCCTTGCAAGGGTATAGAGCTGGTCCACAGTTCCACGGCCAGGACGAAAACCACATTGCTCCTCCTCTATCTGAGATTCAACTATCGATCGGACCCTCCTCTCCAGTACCTTGGCGTAGACCTTTCCAGGGAGGCTGAGGAGTGTGATCCCCCTATAGTTGGAACACACCCTCAGGTCACCCTTCTTAAAGATGGGGACCACCACCCCGGTCTGCCACTCCCTAGAAACTGCCCCCGATGACCACGCAATGTTGTAGAGACGTGTCAACCATGACAGCCCTACAACATCCATAGCCTTGAGATACCCAGGACGAACCTCATCCGCCCCCGGGGCTCCGCCGCTGTGTAGTTGTTTGACTACCTCAGCAACTTCTGCCCCCGAGATCGGACAGTCCATCCCCAGGCCTCCCAGCTCTGGTTCCTCCTCGGAATGCGCATTGGTGGGATTGAGGAGCTCCTCAAAGTATTCCTTCCACCGTCCGACTATAGCCTCAGTTGACGTCAGCAGCTCCCCATCCCCACTGTAAACAGTGTGAGCGAGTTGCTGCCTTCCTCTCCTGAGGCGCCGGACAGTTTGCCAGAACCTCTTTGGAGCCGATCGATAGTCTTTCTCCATGGCCTCACCAAACTCCTCCCACGCCCGAGATTTTGCCTCGGCAACTGCCACTGCTGCACCCCGCTTGGCTGTCCGGTACCTGTCTGCTGCCTCCGGAGACCCACAGACCAGCCACGCCCTGTAGGCCTCCTTCTTCAGCCTGACGGCTCCCCGAACCTCTGGTGTCCACCAGCGGGTACGGGGGTTGCCACCACGACTGGCACCGGCCACCTTACGGCCACAGCTAGCAACAGCCGCCTCGACAATCGCAGAGTGGAACAAGGCCCACTCGGACTCAATGTCCCCCACTGCTCTCGGGACGTGGTCAAAGCTCTGCCGGAGGTGGGAGTTGAAGACCGTCTTGACAGGTTCTTCTGCCAGGCGTTCCCAGCAGACCCTCACTATGCGTTTGGGTCTGCCAGGTCTACGCGGCATGTTCCCTTGCCATCTGATCCAACTCACCACCAGGTGGTGATCAGTTGACAGCTCCGCCCCTCTCTTCACTCGGGTGTCCAAAACATACGGCCGCAGGTCAGATGATACGACTACAAAATCTATCATCGACCTGTGACCTAGGCTGCCCTGGTACCAAGTGTACCGGTGGGCATCCTTATGTTCGAACATGGTGTTCGTTATGGCCAAACTGCGGCTTGCACAGAAGTCCAATAACAAAACACCGCTCGAGTTCAGATTAGGTGGGCCGTTCCTCCCAATCACACCCCTCCAGGTCAAGCTGTCATTGCCCACGTGAGCATTGAAGTCCCCCAGCAGGACAATGGAGTCCCCTGATGGAGCACTATCTAGCACTCGTCCCAGGGACTCCAAAAAGGGTGGGTACTCTGAACTGATATTTGGCCCATAAGCACAAACAACAGTCAGGACCCTTTCCCTGACCCGAAGGCGCAAGGAAGCTACCCTCTTGTCCCCCGGGGTAAACCCCAACACACAGGCAGAGAGTCTCGGAGCTAACAAAAAGCCAACCCCAGCCCTCCGCCTCTCACCCGGAGCAACTCCAGCAAAGTAGAGTGTCCAACCCCTCTCCAGGTCTCGGGTTCCAGAGCCAATGCAATGTGTCGAGGTGAGTCCGACTATATCTAGCCGGTACCGCTCAACCTCTGCCACAAGCTCCGGCTCCTTCCCCGCCAGCGAGGTGACGTTCCATGTCCCAAAAACTAGTTTTCTTGTCCGGGGATTGGACCGCCAAGGCTCCCGCCTTGGTCTGCCACCCGATTCGCATTGCACCGGACCCTTCATGTTCCTCCTGCGGGTGGTGGGTCCACAGTTGGACGAGCCCATGTATCCGGTTCGGGCTGGGCCCGGCCGGGCCCCATGGGCGAAAGCCCGGCCACCAGGCGCTCGCTCTTACATAATGCACCTTTAATTATGTTTTCTGTTTAAGTGCAAAAATTGTGGTACATTTAGCATATTTTATGTGATAATGTTTTAATGAGCACTATTACCTCAAAGATATGTGCTGAGTTTTTTCGAGTTACCCGGGTGGAGCTGATGAAGACCTTCTTGTCATCTCTGGATGAACACTCTGCACAACTCATAAAGCTGTACAGATCGCGCTCTGGAAAACTTGACAAGGAGCTCAAGAACCTTCTAGATATATTTGATGAGAAGGTAAAGATGTCTATGAACTGTTATGATAAACATACTGTGGGAGACCAGCTCTAACTGAGATTTTTCTAATTACTAATTTAATTTTCTCATGTAACTGTCTTTCAGACGACCGATGTACTTGAATACAGAAAGTCTACAGCTCTTCGAGGTCTGCCTCTATATTTGAAGGAACAGTCTGATGGGTTTCTAAAAACGTGTCTGGTAAGGTATAGTGCTATTGCTGTTTAGATATCCTTAAGAAAAGCCTAAGTCACTGTCTTGTCTCTATGTTCATGACCATTTACATTAGGAGATTCTCACTGAAGGCATCAAAACTATAAATGAACACATGTGGAGTTATGTACTTAACCAAAAAAGTGCAAAACCTAAAAAAACATGTTTTATAATTTATTTTCTTTCAAATAGCCATCCTTTGCTCTGATTACTGCTTGGTAAACTCTTGGCATTCTCTTGATGAGCTTCAAGAGGTAGTCCTTCAACACAGTTGGAAAACCATTTCAGCAATGGGTTGTCTTTTCAGGTTTCTTTGTTTTCCTCCACAGCACCTAGATTACCACATAGTGCACCAGTAAAATGTGTTCAGACTGCAGTGCGCACATTTAACGAAGCTTCGAATAAGTAAATAAATAATCAAGGAATTTAACGAAAGGAATCATTTGAAGATTCGTTTCAGCCCTATTCTTGGCATCAAAATGTGTCTTTAAAATTCACTGACATCATATGTGAAATCCATGGCACAAAACAAGCGGAATTAGAAAAAAGCATTTTTAGTCCCGTTGACTTGCATTCATTTTTTCATTCTTCTGGTGAGCCATGATGTGTAAATGACTTAAGCCTAATTTATACTTTTTCGTCTGCGTCGGGACAGATGGATGCAATGCCATTATCCGTCCTTTTGAGGGCTCTCAGCTCACAAGGACAAAGTTGAGCTCTCTTTTTCTAAACATCTGTCTGACAAGACAGAACGCAAGCTTGTGATTGGTCAGGACACCACTGTCATCATTAGCGCCGTCATTATCCCCTCAAAAACAAAAAGAGAGCCTAACATATCTAGCTTGAAAAATACCTCATGGTAAAACTCTGCAAATATGAATGTTTTATACACCTGTGACTGGAGGAGTGAAAATATGTGCAGCAAGCGTTTGATTTGTGAATGGAAACAATGGGAAATGTGAGTATAGAGGTGGAGGAGAATAAGACCCAAATTTGTCTGTGTTAAAAAGTCTCAGAAATACAAAAAACACAATAGTAACTGCACTACTTTGGGCCGGATACATCACAGGATACCACAGAACAGTGCTAAGCCCTCTGTTGTCTTGGCGAGGAATAGCTTTGCAACATTCCCTAGGAGAGGGAGAAGTTTAGGGGCAAAATATCTCTGTCCGTGCGTGCGTGTCTCTTCCTTGTGGAGCTGAGTATAAACCAGGCGTTCGGCTCTCAATGGCTTGTCTATATTGCACACATGCACACACACCACCCATTGTTTGGTTGTTTTCTGAACACATCATAATAAAGATTTGCTTTTACCGTTTTTGCTGACAAGTTTTAGCTAAAACTATAGCCTTCCTCTGACTGGTGTCACTTCCTTAATTTATCTGTGGGCAGCGGAGGACGATGTTGCCCTCTGCTGCCCACACCCTCCTTGCTAATGCCAATTGGGGCTTGCATATTAGCATGGGCTCCATCGCTCTCCACTATACCCAGCCTCGCCGAGTTGATTACACACACATCCTTCGGAAGGCGTACATTACTGAGCATATAGATGGTCTCCGAAATTTGTGCTGAAATATCAGCAATCCATTAACCTGGCCTGCCATACTCATCCTCTGTTTAATTCTGCACAGAGAAAGAGTTTGGTAACTCACAGGCAGAGAGGCACATGAGGGGCGGGACTAGGCAGCTCAAAAATAACCAATCAGAAAAAAGACATAAATGCCAACTGTACTGCACGATGCCAGGGGCGGATGTAGGACTGAAGAAGATCCGGGGCTTAACACACACACGCACGTGCGCGCGCACACGCGTGACACGCACTAGTCAACATCATATATATATATACATATATATATATATTTATATATATATATATATATATATATATATATATATATGTCTTGTACCACATAATTTTTAATCTGAAGCTACATATTAAGCATATTCAGGGCAGAGTATTGTTCCTGTTAGTGTTTAGTGTGAGATGATAGTAAATATTCCCGTTCTTTCTCCAACAATTTTACCTGATAGTAAGCTAACTTTAGGCAAACCAGCAGCACCACAAATATTTTCAAATAAGACTCACAAACCTGAGTCAGCACCAGTCTCATCAAAGCTGGGGTTCTGTCATTGTACTTTTGGTCTTAAAAACGTCCTTATGTCATCTTCACTCATGTGTTTCAGGCAGAGAGTGTAGAAGAAGCCGGTGTCGGTACAAGATCTGCTCGGGTGCAAGATCGGCTCGGGGTCCGTCGACTGCCGATGACGTCAAAGTACGGCAAACCCACTCGGACAAAATACAGTACACATCTATACTGTTGGAAAGAATTTAGCTGTTTCGTTATTAAAATGTTTCTTACCATGTACGTTTGTGTTTAGTTGGACAAAATACACTTCGCATCTGCTTTATACTGTTCTTTCACTCAGGTTTTGGAAAGAACTTAGCAGTTTTGTTTTAAAAATAATGTTTCTTACCATGTACGTTTGTGTTTAGTTGGACAAAATACACTTCGCATCTGCTTTATACTGTTCTTTCACTCAGGTTTTGGAAAGAACTTAGCAGTTTTGTTTTAAAAATAATGTTTCTTACCATGTACGTTTGTGTTTAGTTGGACAAAATACACTTCACATCTGCTTTATACTGTTCTTTCACTCAGGTTTTGGAAAGAACTTAGCAGTTTTGTTTTAAAAATAATGTTTCTTACCATGTACGTTTGTGTTTAGTTGGACAAAATACACTTCACATCTGCTTTATACTGTTCTTTCACTCAGGTTTTGGAAAGAACTTAGCAGTTTTGTTTTCAAAATAATGTTTCTTACCATGTACGTTTGTGTTTAGTTGGACAAAATACACTTCACATCTGCTTTATACTGTTCTTTCACTCAGGTTTTGGAAAGAACTTAGCAGTTTTGTTTTCAAAATAATGTTTCTTACCATGTACGTTTGTGTTTAGTTGGACAAAATACACTTCACATCTGCTTTATACTGTTCTTTCACTCAGGTTTTGGAAAGAACTTAGCAGTTTTGTTTTCAAAATAATGTTTCTTACCATGTACGTTTGTATTTAGTTGGACAAAATACACTTCACATCTGCTTTATACTGTTCTTTCACTCAGGTTTTGGAAAGAACTTAGCAGTTTCGTTTTCAAAATAATGTTTCTTACCATGTACGTTTGTGGTTATAATGGTATTTGTAAAATAAAACACTATTGTATTCATAATGTTTAATTGCTCTTTCTATTTTGTTACTAATGTTTTATGTTTAATATTTCAATCCATTTCATCAAAATTTGAGTTGATCAAATTTTTTCATAGTTCAAATTTTATTTAAATCAAAAACACAAACACTGGAGCAATATAGTACTCATGAGTAACAAATAAGAACAAAGGTCCAAAACAGAGGATCCCAGGGTCTGACTCCTCTCAGCAAGCAAGTTGGGGATGAGATGCAGGAAGTGGAGCTACAACAAAAACAGGCTTTATATAATTTCATTATATTTACAACTGAGATGTTCATATCCCATTTAATATTTGTACAAATCAAATGTATGATGAAAAAGAAATTAACATTTGATTTTTTGTTGTCATTTATGTTTATTGTGACTTTTATAACAATTCTTTTTTAGACCATCCTCTTGGATACACTTCTTCGGTTAGTTAATTTAATCTAGTGAAGCTTTTGTGTGTTTTTGTGTTTGTGTGTGTAATATCTTGTTTTCCTATTGCATTTGCCTGCAGAAGTGACTGCAGTATCCTGGATGGGGGCATTCAGAGTAAAAGGCTTGCAGTACTCCTCTTTTTCCTGTTCCAACATATCCTGTAAGAAAAATAAAAATAAATCAACAACCATTACCTTCTGTATGTGGTCTATGACATGAATACTGCTTCCCATGATATAAAATGAAGAGCATCTAGTGTTAGTGTTGTACCAGGTGTGCTGTTTTTATATAGCTTTCCACATTCAAAGCAGGTCTCAATGTTGTACATGGCATAGAATGCCTTTCTGTGTGATGCAGAAAACATGCTCCATGTAGCAACACCTGAGGAAAAAAAAATTGTGAAAAATTCTTGAATATACTGTATTGTATACCATTGTACCCTTAATTGAACTACTTACTGTCAAGCCACAGAAAATGTGCCTGTCTCCTGAAGGAGATAGTGGACACAGTGTTTCTGAATGTGGTGCATACAAGAGCCAGTGTCAAATATGCCTTATCTCCTTCCAGGAGGATCACTTCCTTCAAGACTTCTGAGAGCACACAATCCGGCAACTGTAAAATATTGGTTAGGCAAATAAAACATATTAAGGATGTCATACCAACTGTGCATAATTAGTTTTTAACGTGAACATAAAACAAAAAAAAAAAAAAAAAACAGCATTATACATTTCTCTGATGTTGTATTTCCCCTGGTAGAAAGGTTTTGTTTGTATAACACCTTTCAACATGAGAATAAGATAGCACTTCATGAGCACAATAAAAAAAATAAAAGACGGTTCAGGGAGGTTTTGCTCAGACAAGTGAAAAGCGAGTTGCAATAGTCTACGCATGAGCAGTGTGGGCAAGTTACTTCAAAACTGTAATGCATTATTACTTGTTACCCTCATTTTAATGTAATACATTACATTACAATATAACTGATTTTAAAACGTAAGGCATTACACTACTTTTGCATTACTTTAAGTTGCTTTCACCAAAACAATTTCAACATGAATTAGGTCATGTGACACTCAGTGAGCTCACAACACTTCCAGTGGAAAGTGATGTGGTGTCTGAGCTAGGATTGCTGTTAAAAACAGTCAGATATGATAACGGTTCTTCATTAAATAAATGCAACAACAAACTGTACTCTCAGCATGCTGCCATCTTAGATTAACTGAGCAGGATGTGAGGTGGTGGGGGCTCCAAGCCTATATTTGCCTTGGTCCCCAAATGCCTTGATTCGGCGATCTGATTCTATCACATGTAGAAACATTAAATGCTTATATATTATTGCTTTTCTTTCCCTGTAATGCCTTACATTACCACATTACAGCAAAAAGCAATGCATTACAGTAATTAATTACTTCTGTACCGCGTTACTCCCAACACTGAGCGTGAGGAGATGAAGGGGTGGATAACAATCTCAGAGTTCAGAGCGGGACAGAATGGGACTCAGCTTTGAAATGTTCCTGAGATGGATGAAATGTGCATATGTTGTGTGTTCAGCTGTGTTCAATGGTTGAAGTTTAAGAAAATAATTAAACTGAGATTACCTCCAGTATGAAGCATCTGTTGGCCTTTTCAAACTGAACCTAAAAGTGTAAAACAATATATATATCTTTGTTTGAAATCATTAGGAGTTTGTGAATGGTTCAGTCACAAACAGACATGCAATTAAATGCTTTCGCAAAGTTCACCTCATTGTCCCCATTTCTGGCCTTTGGGATCCTGTATATTGGTTGCAGTGACCCTTGGAGCAATGCTTTAGCCTCATTAGTCCAGTATGCAAATCTTTGTCCATGACTGTCGAGTGATATATTAATGACAGATTAAAAGAAGTGAAGTAATGTGGAATTTGTTTTGGGAATAATATTAATAGTTGTTTTACCCATCAATCTGGAATCGTTCCATCAGACTAATGCACCACCATTTTCGGATGTGTGCCATGTCCCTCTAAAATAAATCATTTTGAAATAGTCAATAAAAGGGTAAAGTCTAGCTCAGGGGTGGGCAATTATTTTTTCCATGGGGCCACATGAGAAATAGAAAATATTGTGGAGGGCCAGGCCAAAAGGCTGAAGTCAATTATGCATAATATTAATGGTATTTCTTTATAAAAAGCAGTAAATACCATTGTTTCTTCAAGCTGGTAAGAGTAGACTATATGTTATAAATGAGCAAAAAGGAAAAAGTGAGGTTGTCTTACAAAAATGTGATTTATTCAAATTTCCCAAGGCAATGGTAAACAAAGTGTGCACATTTGGTTTTTGTTAAACATTTGTGACTTATATTAGTTAACAGTTTCAGTCACATTCACTCCAAAACACATTCTGAGTTTCAAATATTGTTGGAAAGAGGTTCTTAGCATTCTACAGACACACAGTATTGTCTGTAAAATAAAATCACTGAACTGTGATCTTGAGAAAGAGGTTTAAAAAAAGTGTCCCAGTTCACTGCTAGTTTCCTACATTTGTGGTCCAAACACCTTATTTTGTGTTTTTAAGTGATTTTTTTCTTATTCAGTGAGAGAAATCTAGTCTCTGCTGGGCTTTAACGAGTGCATCAAAGTCAGGTTGAATGTCTGAGGTGGAGAAGCGAAGCACAGCTGACAAATGATCATCAGTGAGAGAGGATCTATACCTGGATTTTGTAAACTTCATCATTGAAAATGTTTGTTCACAAATGTAGGTAGAGCTGAAGAGAACCAACATCTTCTGAGCATGTCTCCTCAGGTTTGGAAAGTCCTCCTTAAGAGAAGAGTAGAAATCCAGCAGAGATCCTGAATCTCTGCTTTCAAGTCCCAAACCCTCTTCAGCACTTTCCCCAGGCTGAGCCATCTGACGGCTGTGTGGAGTCCTCCAAAAGAGCCACAAACTGTCTGTGATTCATTGCCCGCGCCCTGATGAAGTTTATTATTTTAGTAACAACATCAGTAACATGGTTGATTTTTATCACTGACTTGCACAACACATGTTGGTGTATAATTCAATGCAAAAACACCTATTTTTGATCTGCATCGATTTCTGTCACTTTATCTTGCATGCGTTTCAAAAGTCCGACATTTTTCCATGTAAAGCCGGGCGTACACTGTGCAACTTTTTCACTCGCAGCACTCAGCTTCAGCTCAAACTGTACGACTTCCTCGCAGAGCAGATCTCACGAGTCATGTGCTCACACTGTACGACCCAGTTCTCGGATGCGACCTGACTGCTCACACTGTACATCTGGTAGCAACACGTCGGCCCTAAAAATGTGCTAAAAATAGCAGTTTTTACTCAACACGTCAGAGTTTTTTGTCTTGTCTTGCCTGTTGTCCTTCGGGAGAGCTGCAGGAGGACACACAGGGATTTATAGGGGTTGGATGAGGAAAACGAAATAAAGAAAGTAAATCTGTGTTTTGTGATCAGTTTAATTTGACATGAACACGACAAACACGCTTTCGTGACAATCTTTGTGAGTAAAAAAAACGTGTAGAAACAAAAACGAACAGCGTGTGTTATTAGGGAAATAGCGAGCGACCGGCGTTGATGCAGGATTGCGCGCGCATGCGCCGTGAGCGGTTCTGATACTTTTTGGGTCGCAGCTGCTCGCAGCGCCGCTTCAACAGTGCGATACCCTCACGAGGGACGAGCGAAATATTAAACACACCAGAGTGCGACCTCACGACTGCTGATCGGCGGCTGGTCACGTGGTGTTAATCGCCTCTCGTAACCCCCTGTACACTACACGACCGCTCGGCGCAAAACTCGCCCCGAAGTCGTGGCTTCTCGCACGACTGGAAAATCGGCTCAAAAAAGTGAAAAAGTCGCACAGTGTACGCCCGGCTTAAGATTTGGACAACCGTCTGTTGTGACACCTGACAGTCTCTCCCATTTCAATCCCAGAGTGTCCGTGCACGCATTTACCTCTGTAGAAACATCACTCCCTGTCGTTGTCCCTTTCATCGACCGCATTGCTGCCCGCTCCTCTGTGAGCTTGAAGTCCGTTATCCCCGGACAAATACGAGCAGCTGGGCTGTGTCCCGGACATCACAGCTCCCGTCTAATGAGAAAAAGTCAAAACTTGCCACTTCACGTTGCAGCTGAAGCTCCAGGTTCCCCGCAATGTCCTCGATCCTCCTGGTCACGGTTCGCCTGGACAGCGGGATTTGCTCAAATGCGCCTTTTTTTTCAGGGCATATTAGTGCGGCAGAGTCCACCATGCACTCTTTGACAAACTCTCCCTCCGAAAACGGCTTGCTGTTTTTAGCTATTTTGTGGGATATCACAAAGCTGGTCCTGGCTGCTGCATCCCTGGATGTGTGAAGCTTAGTAAAACAGCCTTGCTGCTTTTGCAACTTTGCAAGCAAAGCTTCGGATGTCCGTGCCCTCTCAGCTCTCAGCATCAGACAAGTTCTTGTATTTTTCCCGAGTGTTTCTTGTCGTAATGCCGACTCAAATTGTAGTCCTTAAACACGGCAATCTCCTCCCCGCAAACCAAACACACGGCTTTACCTCCGACTTCAGTAAAAAAAAATACTTAGCAGTCCAATTTTTGTTGAAAATCCTGCATTTGGCATCTTTCTTTTTTTTTTTTTTTTTTTTTTTTTTTTTTTTTCATGAGCGGACATTTCTCAGGCTACAATCACCATGTCAACCGCGGGCACTTGTTGCTATACGTATTGCGTCATTGTGCACGTAAAAAACAACTTCAAAATAAAAGCAATGCAGCCTTAGCCCATGCATGAGGTAAAATGAGAAAATACATTTATTTTGTAATTTCCAATTAACCTTACGCGGGCCGGTCAAAGTCAACCAAAGGGCCGGATGTGGCCCGCGGGCCGTAAAATGCCCAGGTCTGGTCTAGCTTATGCTTGGCCTTACAAAGACTTTATGTATGAAATCTCATTTATGGCCCTCTTTTATACTTTCCTCTTATTCAGAAGAAATTCTGACCTCTGTGAATGAAAATGGAACGCCTGTCGTCATGTTGAGTGCATACTGTAAAAAAAATTAAATTTTTTCAGAAATGGAAGTTTAAAATAACACCAAAGATTTTTTGAACAGAATAAAACTATTTACCATCAACATGAAGATGCCGCAAGAGTTCCCAGTTGTTTGGTGAGGAAAACCCTGTGTGTTGGGTATAAAACGTTAGGATAAAATCAGGTTTAAAGACATGTGCACAAAAATACAATATTGATACACTGGGGTACCTCAATGTCTCTTCCAAACTTTGTTGCCCACTTGCCTGGAGCAATGCGATGAGCTAGGTCACTGTCAAAATCACCAGAAAAACAAATTAGCAACCTCATACTTTTATTTGTGTTTAAAAAGAAGCCACTGAACAGGGCTTAACCAAGACAAAACTAAAATTATAATAGCCTTTGAACGAGGCTTAACTTTAAAACAGCCTTTGAACGAGGCTTTGTGTTCATTATTATTCAAGGAAAATGTTGAAATTCATAGTATCCTCAAGCAGATGTGATCTTTAAGAATAATTTTTAGAAATTAAATTTTGTCATTTGCCAGATAAAGCCAATGAGTTGTGTACCTGCATTTTTGGAATACTATGAATTCTGTAGAATTCCCAAACTGAACAAGCCACAAAACAGGGCTGATTTTTATGTTGAAAAAACCTAAAGATGGTATGGAAACCACTGTCGCTAAAGCCATCTGGTTTGAGTGAGTCCAGCAAAAAAAGCTCTCTCTTTGCTGGCTTCAGTACCTGTGAACCATTTTCCAAAAGAAAATTAGATACACTCTAAAAATAAATAAATGTTGAAAATAACTAAGAGTAAAAATGTAGTTCGACTGTTGATAAGATTTGAAACAGACTCACGCAAAGCAAGTAGTGGTCAGGTTTTCCGGGTTGTCGACTCCAGGCAGGGATGATTATAACATCTTTTGAAAAGATGTCACCCTGGCATTTAAACAAGTAAATTTGCATAATATTCTGTCAAGCTCCATCAAAGAACAGAGCAGATAACAAGGAAAAACTTACAGGTAGAACCGTCATTGGGTCGTCGATCTTTGTTTTCAATGTTGGAACAGCATACATGTCTAGAATGTGGACATCTATTCCCTACATTGATAAAAATGGAAAGTTTGATTACATGTGTCATGCTACATGTATGTGTCATTAATCAGAATACGCCACTCAAAAAATAAAAACTGATTAGGGCCTACTTCACCAAGGGCATTATGTTGGTTTAAATACACAGCAAAAACGTACATGTCTTTGGGCAGCTTCTTTGACAAGTCTGAAGCATGCATTTCCAATCTGCAACAGAGTAACAAAAGTCAGTACCTTTTGGATTCCTCTCCAACCAAATAAAAGTCTTAATATACCTACATTGGCTTCCATACATTGAGGAAGGCCCAAGCTCCAGAAGTCTTCCCGTGTCAGACAGACATCCCCATCCTTGACAACAATCTCTGTTCCAGATCGGTTTTTATCAAGTACATAGTTGAGCTTAAAATAATAAATTGCAAAATGTACTTTTAAAAATAGAAAACACATTGTGAGATTTAAACAATATACATTCAAAAATTTCATTCACAGCAGACATTAATACCCACCAGCATGGCTTGAACTGGGTTGATGGTCTGTTTACATCCCTGACCAGTCACGTAGTCATGATCATGTGTAGCTTGCTGCGTTACCAGCTGACTAGAACCTGGCTCCTGTTCTGCTGTTAGTGGTTAAAACACTTGCAAATTATAATCTTTAGCAGTTAAAATTCAAAAAGACATTTCTTCTGAGTACAAATAGGTTCTGTTCCTTACTACTATACCCATGCTGACTGACTAAACTGCATTCATAAATATACCTTGGAAGATATCACCTCGAGTGGTTGACATGTCTGGCTCTTTGGACTCTGAAGAGAAGATGACGCAAATATCACAGATCTACACAGACTACATTGTGTCTTTATAAGAACAATGATAATACCTCTTAGTTCAGGGCTGATGAAAGGCTTCAGCTGTGAAACATTAATGCTTTGTTTCAACTGACTCCCTGATTTGTTCAACAGCGTTGCCACACCCTTCTCTGAAAGTGAGGCTATTACGTATGGCCCAGACCAGTTGGCTTCCAGCCGCCCTCCTTTTCGACCTTCCTTTCGTTTGTTTGCTTTCATGACCTCATCACCAACTTTGAAGTGGAAGGATTTCACATGACGTCTTTTTCTGGACTCATATTCCTTCTTCTGTCTGTCCTGTGCATTTTTTATGTTCTGGTAAATCTGAGAAAATATAAAATGCTCATAAAATGATTATTCAAAACATAACATTACATTGTAGTTTTTTAGACAAATAATTTCCATTTCATAATCACCTTTGCATGCAGATCAGCAACTGCTGCAGTCTTGGCCTCCAGATGATCCTCTGTTACCTCTACAACAACTGATCTGTCATCCCCCCCTTCTTGGGTGATGTTTATCACACCAGGTGTGCGAGGTTGTCTTCCAAACATAGCACAGTAAGGTGTGTACTTGGTTGATCTCTGTTAAAAAAATACAATCAATAACATTTTACAGTCTATCTTGGTGAATAACGTTCCATCACAACTTCTTAAATAATATTGCCTGTTTAGATGTGTTGATCCCCGCCACAATTCCTCTTAAATGGATGTCCCAATCATTTTGATCCTCCCCACAGTATTTGGCCAGTGCTGTCTTTATATTTTGGTTGGTGCGCTCATCCTGTCCATTGGCTTGGGGATGGTAGGCTGATGTAATGCAATGTTTGACATTCAAAGCCTCAAAAACACCACGATTGACCTGCAGACACATTAGTGTACACCTTAAAAATACAGTATTATCCATTACAAATAATCTAAGTTGCTAATTCATGGCTTTAAAGTACATTATTGTACCTCGTTTACAAATTCCCGTCCTTGATCAGTAATGATCCTCTCTACCAGTCCAAAATCAAGAAGAATATTGACAATTTTTTTTGACACCTCAGTTGCTGTTTTAGTGTAGAGGGATTTTGCCACAACCCACTTTGTGAAGAGATCTGTGGCTGTAAGAATAAACCTGGAACATATAATGCAGATTGTTCAAAACTTATATTGCATGAATTTCATGTTCTCTGTTTTATCTAAACTATTTGCATTTACAAACTTCAAAGACAGTTACATATTTAACACAAAATCTTATGAACCTTTTGCCCTTTGCAGTGGTAGGAAGGGGACCAATCAGATCTATTCCAAGAACACTCCATGCTCCCTGAACTTGGATTGGATGAAGGACAGGTGCAACAGTCTTTAATGTTTCATGCTGCTGACAGCGGGGACACTCATCAACCTATTAAAAAAGATACTATATTAATTTTGGTTCATTTTCTGACACACATCAGCTTATTTGGAGCAATGTAGTGATGACACCAAATTAAATATATCACAATTTACATAGAACTAATCAGATGTAATGGCCACTTCCACTGAGCATACTCAGCAGGGAAAAAAAAACACAGCATAGACCAGCATAAGTGGTTACCAGTATATGTTGTCTTTTGGTGCTGGTTTAACTGGTGGACCAGCACTGTAGGTTTTTTTTTTAGTTGTTTTTTTCCCCATCAGAGTAGCCCAAATTTTGTTTGAAAGAACAACTGGATAGAAGAAAACTGTCACCCATTTATTGACATCCTTGAATAAGGTCTTCCAGTGGTAGGATGATGACACCTTTTCAAGTGTACGGCGTCTGCCAGGATGTCCCCCACTACCAAGGTCGTCATGGCAACTCCTCAATACATCGCAAATTTGCGACTGAAACACCACCAAGCGGAATTTGCTCTGAGACTTGTAATACAGGTGTCCATCTAATGCACCAGGGAAATAAAACATTTGTTTAGCGCTTAAGCACAACTGGTTGCGCTATATATACATTAGGGCTGAACTATTTTGGAAAGTAATCCGATTGCGATTTTTTTTCTTGAATATTGCAATTGCGATTTAATTCACAATTATTTTCTCAAGAGGCTTTTCTCATATTTTTCAACTAACAGAAGCAAAAAAAATTCTATGTAACTTGTACTGAATATAAACAAGTTTATGTATCTACATATTTATCTACATATCATATCTACACGTTTATTTGTCTACAAACACATTGTTGTATTTGAAGGTGCAATGCTTTGCAGGCAGGAGCACATCCCTTGAAGGATCATAGGTATTAGCAACACCTGTGAAATAGTATTTGCAGGAAAGAAGTGTGTCCCGTTTATTGAAGTATTTTGTGTTTAGAGTTTTTGACCTCTTGTCCATGCGTAGTTCAGGTACGCTCATAGCTGCTAGCCAAAACTCTGGAGTTAAAAGTTTTCTGGATTTACTAAAATACCTGTCTGTACTTATTTGATTTATGGTAGTTTTACTTTCTATTAGACTCCAAATGTAATCAGTTGGCACGTTTCTAGTTCATAATTTGTAAGAATGAAATCGGCTATATTAGCATTAGCATTCCTATGGGTTTTTCCATGTATATTAGCATTGCGCTAACCACTCGCTGCCAATCAAATTACAGCCTTTGCGATTAGAAAATCTCCTTTTGTCACATCGCAATTTAAGTGCACATGCAATTAATCGTTCAGCCCTAATATACATGCAGCTCTATGCTAAAAGTGTATTTTCAAAGAGTCGCTAAAAATCAACAGGTCACAATCATACTTACTATTAATTGTGTAACGTTTCGATGCCTTTCGAATGGTGGCCTTTCTGCTCTCAGGATGTTGAGAGGCGATGGTAAGGCTGTGATAAGTCCCTTTTAAAAGGTAATAATGGATTTCTCTGTAAAAGTTGTCCATCTAGAAAATTTGTCTGGACCAACGTAACTTGATAACGACGTAACGTGATTACGTAACTTCCATAACGTGATTACGTAACTTCCAAACGTGGATCTTCAGCCAATCAACTACTTCGACGTCATCAGCAGTCGAAGGACCCCGAGCCGATCTTGCACCCGAGCAGATACTGTACCGACACCGGCTGCTGAAGGGCTTCTTCTTCAGTGGTGGAGGCTCAGGCAGGCTGTATACAAACTACTGCCAGCTGCGCCCTCTCTGTTGGACTTTGGTACTGCATGTTACTTCCGCGATTTAGATCCGGGGCTTATCATGAAAGATCCGGGGCTTCAGCCCAAGTAGCCGGGCCTAACGCCGCCCCTGCACGACGCTGTAATTTTTTAGCTGTAGTAAAAAAAAAAAAAAAAAAATTAAAGGCATCTGACAACGGCGTAAACATCTTTTAAATCTTTTTTTATTTTTTAGAATAAATGCTTTCAGCGCTTCTAATTGTGGTTTTAAAGACATTCAAGTCATTTAGAACAGAGGAAAGAGCTGTCGGTATGAGAAACTGAGCGTCGCTATGTGTGACATAGGGATGGGTACAGAATTCGGTACTTTTTAAGGCACCGACCGAATTCCACAGTATCGACCGAGCACCGATTCACTTCATTTGAAACGGTGCCTAGTTTCGGTACCCATCCTTCACAACGAGAACTTGCCTAGACAGCAATAGAGGGTGACTTTGTCCTTCGCTGCCAACCCAAAGCCAAACAAAAAAGTTATGAATCTTTCCAAATCTGCCTCTTTTATATACTACATTCAGAATTTCATGACAGAAATCTGCCTGATTTATTTTGTGGAATGTTTAGTTTTTTATTTTTTAGGTATTTTTATCCAAAAATAATGGTTGATGTTCCTTTATTTTAAAATTAAAATAAATTAATGTCTTTTTTTTTCATATTTCTTTGTTTTTCTGTAGGATACTGACCCAGTGGATGTGGCTGTCCAAGGCATGGCACTTGGTATTCTCACGGTTGTCGAAGATGATGTTGGAACAGTTAACTCATTTCCAACAACAAGAAGCATCGCCCTGATTATTGAGGAGCAGATTGTCCTTGATGACATCAGCAGTTTCCCAACTGCATTTGCACTTCTCTTCGGCCTCATATATGCTCTTAACCTGGACTATCCAAAGAACTTGAGGTACACTTTTGAGGGCATTCAAAAGGTTTTCCTCAGTCTGGGAACCGACTGCTCAGCCAGAGTCCAGGCCCTAAAGAATAGTTTGCTGAAATAAAGATGGTGTTTTCTCCTACTCTGGTGAGTGCTGAGAAGGTAAGAGACGGCAAGTTGTTCTTCAATGTTAAACGTTGCTAAAGCATTGTTTAGAATGTTTTCATATAAAAATTTAATGAATGTTGAAATGGCTTGTTCAGGGGTGGTTATTTGTACATAATAAGTGTTCTCTCCTCTACGAGTTTCTTAATCTCCACCAGCCATACAGATTCTAAAGACTGGCAGGTGCCAAGCAGTCTTTTTTTTATTATTATGTTTTTTTGTGTGTAAGTTGTTTAACAAATGTTAAATGTTTCAAAAGCAGTATTTTAAATGCTTTTACTGTAAGTGAAGATTTTCTGAATGTTAAAATGGCTTCTTCAGGGATTACTGTTGTACAGAATTGTACAGCTTTTTCTAATACTTTTTTACATGTCAAAGTTATCCAAAACAATATTACAAAGTAGCCACTATACTGAGCTCTACAGAAGTTTATAACACTGTTATCAATTATTTTTCTTTGTACTTCAGAGTACAATATCCAGGATGAGATGAATATTTTTCAGTGTCATTGTTGTGGCACATTTTCGTTTATGGTAAGGATATATATATCTTCCATGAAGTGCCTTTCATGTGCATTTCATGTTTTATTTTTTCTGTAATCTCTTATGGAATTTTATTTTCCATTTTTTTTATTTTATTACATTGTCCACAGAGGAAATTAACTACCATTGGAAGATTGATAAAAAGAATAACTTTTATTTTGATGTTGCAATGTTACAAATAAATGTTTCCCTATACACAAGATGCTTTTGATGTGGTATGTTACTTCCAAGTTTCTATTTAAAGAATGGGCAGTTGAATAAACTTAAAAGGTAAGGCAGTCGAGTAAACTTAGAAAAGTAAGGCAACCAGCTGCACAGCTTTTTTGAGTAGACTCAACAAAGGGTTTTTTGTTGTGTGAACAAGAACTAAATTGTTAATTGAACTGTCATTCTGAAGTTGAACAAATTTAAAATTGCTCTTCAGCTCTACTTCTGTTTTTAAGTTGAAGCAACCCATGTTTTTAGTTAAAAGTACTGAAGAAAAATTTGAGACAACATGTTTACATATGTTGTCTCAACTTACTTGAATGAGTATATATGAGTTGAAGCCTTAAGTTTGACCAATTTAAAACTTTATGTCAAATGTACTCATACAAGTAAGTTAAGGCAACAAATGTAAACATGTTGTCTCAACTTTTTCTTCAGTACATTTAACTAAAAAACATGGGTTGCTTCAACTTAAAAACGAAAGGAAAGCTGAAGAGCTATTTTAAATTTGTTTAACTTAAGATTGATAGTTCAGTTTACATTTTAGTTCTTGTTCACACAACAAAAAAAAAGTTTGTTGAGTCAACTCAAAAAAGCTGTGCAGCTGATTGCCTTACTTTTTTAAGTTCGTTCAACTTTTTTTTTTAGAGAGATAAAACTAAGACAATGTTCTTTACAAGGAAAAAAGTAAGAGAGGATCTTAAACTTGAATTAGTCAAGAGTTAGAAAGGGTACATACATTTCAATTCTTGGGTGTATGGTTTGATGAAAGGTTAACTTGGGGTGTACATATTCAGAGTATGATGGATAAGAGTAAAAAGGTTCTAAATATAATGTTTAGTTGGGAGTGAATGGGGTGCAGACAGGAAATCTATGAAGGCCATATATAATGGATTGATCAGATCAGTATTAGATTATGGGTGTGTGGCATATGTTTCAGCAGCAAAAACTACTCTTTCAAAATTAATATGTATCCAGAATCAGGCACTGAGACTCTGTACTGGAGCATTTAAAACAACCCCAATAGCAGCTTTACAGGTAGAGATGGGTGAGATGCCAATAGAAATCAGACGAGAACAAATAGCTTTAAATTATTGGACAAATCTTCAGGGTCAGAAAGAAGATCATCCAACACAGGACTTACTAAAACCTTGCTGGGAGAAAGTAAAGAAGGAAACAAATAGTTTTGGATGGATGATGATCAAAAAACCAGCAGAACTTAAATTAGATCGGTTTACAATCAGTCAAAGAGTTCCATTACCTGCTATTCCGCCATGGATTCTTCCTGAGGCATCTGTTGATTTATCATTATTAGAGAGAAAGAATATGGATAAGTCTTTCATACTAAACTCACATACAGCACAGAATTATATCGGTCACTATTATAACTATGTGAAACTATATACAGATGCATCAAAGAATACTGCAGATCGTTTTGGAATAGCTTTTATTCAGGGTATCCGCGGGTCCTTAAAAAGTCTTAAAAAGTCTTAAATTTGCTTTTCCAAATTTAAGGCCTTAAAAGTCCTTAAAAATGACAAATAATCCTTAAATACAGTTTCCAAAGGTCTTAAATTACCAAAGACCCAATAAACAAGATTATTTTATTCTATAAAATGTTCGTGAATTTATAGTTAGTGTTCAGCTTTTTTTGTGTGTGATATTGGCGTAAGCGGAAACGTACACATTCAGTTGGGGGGGGGGGGGGGGGGCTATTTTTAGATGAGCACTTTAGCTGGTTAAGCTAGCGGGAGTTTGCGCCATGGGGAAGTGCAAGTTTAATGTTAACTGGATGGCTAATCCCACGTTCGCGACGTGGTTAGCGCCGGTTCCGGGCAATAACTGCGAGGCCCGCTGTACTCTGTGCAAAAAGCTCTTTAAACTCGGTTCCATGGGAGTTAAAGCTGTGGAGTCGCATATGCACAGCGAGAAGCACAAAGCCGCAGCCAAAACCCGCGAACAGACGAATGCAATTTCTCAGTTCTGCACCGTGTCACCGGTTTCCCCGGCTTCAGAATCTCCGAACTCAGCAGCGACCGCATCAGCATCGGACCTCAGGGGGATTTTTGGATCCACTGCAACTCTTCAGGCAGAGGTGCTGTGGTGCCTGCACAGCGTAACAAGACACCAATCTTACGGCGCTAATGAGGGAGTCGGAGATATATTTAGAGCTGTTTCCCGACTCAGAAATTGCTAAAAACTTTACGTGTGGTAAAGACAAAACAGCATATGTAGTCAAATTTGGTTTGGCTCCCCACATCATCAAACTCCTTATGGCCGATGTCAACAGAGGCAGTTTTACTTTGATGTTTGATGAAACCCTCAACCAGATAACCAAAACAAAGCAAATGGATCTGCATGTTCGTTACTGGAAAGAGGATCAAGTCCAGTCCAGGTACCTAGGATCACAGTTCATGGGCCATGGAACAGCTAAGGATTTACTACACCACTTTAAAGTAAGTAACAAGCCAACACTAGTAAAACACATGTAGCCAATGTTGTCAGAAAATTATGGGTAATTATTGCAATTGTGTTGCTGTAATCCATAAATGGGAATACATTTTATTTTTCAACTAGAATTTTTTTTATTTGAAAAAAATAATTCAATAATATGACTTTTTCATTGGAGCAGTTCAAAGTTTTTCTTGTTTTGATACATTGCCCAGCCTAATGCTCAGTTTTTTCCTCAGGAATGCTCTCAGCAGCTGGATTTGAAAAAGCTGCTTTCAGTCTCCATGGATGGGCCCAATGTAAACTGGAAGTTTTTGGAGTTGCTTCAAGAAGAACTGCGTGAGCAGTATGAGGGGAGACAGCTGATTGTGGTTGGGAGCTGTGGCCTTCACACTCTACATAATGCCTGCAAAGGTGGTTTCTCTGTGTGGCAGCTAGAGAAAGTTTTGAAAGCCATGCATGTTCTCTTCCATAATGTGCCAGCTAGGAGAGAGGACTTCATAACTTTGACAGCTTCTGCAAAGTTTCCACTTGCATTCTGTAGCCACAGATGGCTTGAAAACTTACCAGTAGCAGAGAGAGCCTTGGAGATGTGGGCATCTTTGACCATGTACCTGGATGCAGTCAGAACGAGGAAGCTACCAAATCCAGGAACTGCATCTTTTGACACACTTGAAACTGCTCAGAAAGACCCCCTTATCCTTGCAAAGCTACATTTCTACATTGCTGTTACCAGGACTTTCGCTCCTTTCTTGACAAGATATCAAACTGATGAACCAGTGATGCCATTCTTGGCCACAGACTTGGCAGAGTTGATGAAGGTAATAACATCCTAACACCAGACAGTTTGATGTTGCAAATTTATGTTGATTTGTATAATTCTGTATGCTTGTCAACATATTTATGCATACACTGTCCTCTTTTTACTGTTTTACATTTGAAAATGAATAATAGTCACATATGATTTAAAAAAAATATATGTATATTTGTGTTGTGTTTAGATTTGTCAAAAAAAAAATTTACCCATTTTGTTTTGTTTTTCTCAGAGTGTGCTAAGGCGTTTTGTCAAGAGAGAAATCCTGAAGGATATCAGTCCACTGCAGCTGGTCAAACTGGATGTTGGTGACAAGAATAACTGGGTCCCACTGCAAGATGTCACCCTAGGTTTGGGTGCAGAGTCAGTTCTTAAGGTAATGTTCCACCTTTAACCCTGCCACTGTCTTTATGGGTGACCCCGTGAGGAAAGTTGACCATTGAGCAGGATTGATGGTTTATCCCTTGAGGTCCACGTGGCAGGGGTGAGGTGGTGCTCACTCCTCACCCCTGCCACATGGACCCAAGGGATAAACCATCAACCCTGCTCAATGGTCAACTTTCCTTGCGGGGTCACACCCATTAGGATAGTGGGAGGGTTAATTCAATAGTGATGAATATTGTTGGCTGTTATAATGGGTAACTTGGTCTTATTACATTCCATTCTGTCAGGAACTTCAGCAACAAAAAAAGATAGGGGAGCTTACTGTCCTGGAGTTCAGGAAAGACTGCATCAAGATGCTGTCCACCATCATTCAGAAAGTGCAAGACAAGAGTCCATTAAAGTACCCCCCTGTTAGGCAGGTTGCCTGTTTGGATCCCAGGAGGATGTATTCTGACCCAGACTGGTGCCAGAAAAACATGACTAACCTGGTGCAGAGGTTTCTGCAAAACCAGCAGTTATCAGGAGGTGTCTCTGCTGGTAGGAGAGAATACAGCAGTTCAGTTTGTTTATGTAAAAATATATGAAGAAAATTAATTTTGCAGATACATGTTAAATATATCAGACATAAGATGCAATCAGTCTCACAAAAACTCTTGCTTGCAGCTTTAATGTATACAATCAAAATACATTAAGTCATTTTTTTATCACTGTTTTTTTGCAGGTGATGTAATTGTCCAGCAGTTTACTGAGGTCTTATCAGTTGGAGCGAGAAGTGAGACCTTTCTCTCCTACAGACCCACAGAGTGTAGACTGGATGTATTTCTCAATGGCGTCCTGAGCCAATGCTATCAGGAGCTATTGGAGTTTAGCAAGAAACTACTACTTCTGTCCCATGGACAAGCAACAGTGGAGAGAGGATTCTCTGTAAACAAAGAGGTGGAGACCTACAATATGCAGGAAGACACAATGATTGCTCAGCGACTGGTCTGTGATTATGTCACTGTCTCTGGGGGGGTCTTCAATGTCCCTATGTCAAAGGAGCTACTTGCGTCGGCTGCATCAGCAAGGTCCAGATACAGAGTGCATCTAGATGAGCAAAAGAGGAAGAAAATCACTGATCGCGAGGCACAGAAGCGAAAATCTGCAGAAGAAGCCATTGAGGAGCTTAGGAAAAAGAAGCAAATTCTGCTGCAAGTGTCCAACAGCCTACATAGAGATGCTGATAAACTTGCAGAAGATGCTGAAGGGAAGAGTGGAAGCTTGATGGCCCAGCTCATCACAAAGTCAAACACGCTGAGGAAGAGATACAGAGAAAAAATGTATGAACTAGAACAGGTGGAAACTGAACTGAAGACCAAGACTGAAGAACTCAGATCTATTCCATAACTGAGAAAAGAGAAGGACCATTTACTTATATTTAGTATTCAATACATGGTACTTGTATTCATTTTACACATTCATGTAAACTCAGTTTATTTAAATACGGATATTCACAGTATTTAACTCAGAGTTGTTAGTACTGCATTTTGTTTTTGGAAAATATATGCACAGATTCTCTTATCTCGATGTTTGTGTTATTTTTCATCACGTTCAGTTCCAATAAAGGTTTGGCCAGAACTATTTGTAAGGTCGTACTCGTCACATTATGTTTTTTAGTCTTGAATGTAAGGTCTTAAATTTGGTCAAAGTGGCCTTAAAAAAGGTCTTAAAAAGTCTTAAATTTGGCTCCCTTAAACCTGCAGATACCCTGTTATTGTTCCTGAGTTTCATGTTAAAGTAAAAAAAGGGTAAGTGATGGATTATCAGTATACTCAGGAGAGATGCTCGCAATCCTGTTAGCTGTTCAATGGGTGGAAGAAAACAGACCATTATTCTCAGTTATTTGTTCAGACTCCAGCTCATCATTGACCAGTCTAAAGTGCAGCCATTCAGAAAGCAGACCAGACATACTCATGGAGATTCAGCTAACACTTTATAGAATAAGCATGATGGGACTTAAAGTACATTTTTTATGGATTCCAGCTCATTGTGGAATCAGTGGAAATGAAGAAGTTGATATGATGGCTAAGGAAGCTACAATAAATACTTCAGTTCAGTTAGATGTTCGATTTTGTCAGAAAGAGATGAAGAGCATAATAAGGCGAGAAATGAAGAAATATGGCAAAAACAATGGGAGGAGGAAAGGAGGGGGAGATGGTTGTATAAAATTCAAAGAAGAGTAGGAGAAATGAGAAACACTGGAAGGAGTAGGAGAGGAGGTGACCACTGCTGGACTAAGGTTTGGACATACTGGGTTAAACAATACATTATTCATGATAGGGAAACATAATACAGGGAAATGTGATTATTGTGGAGAAGCAGAAACTATAGTTCATGTTATATTACAATGTCGGAAGTATCAGGCGGAAAGAAGGACAATGATTCAAAATCTTAGACAGATGACAGTGAAACTAGATCTTGTTGATTTATTGAGACAGAATTCAAAAAGTGACTGTTTTCAGATTTTATTTCAGTTTTTGAAAGAGATAAGGATGTTTGGGAGAATTTGATGTATATATGTATTCGTACATATATGTGTATGTATGTGTGTGTATGTTTGTGTATATATATGTATTTTTTTATTTTTATTTTTATTTTTTTATCATTTTTCTTTCTTTCCCCTGTTTGATTTTGTTTTATGAGCGCTGTTCCAGACCACACTCCACGCTAGTTGGTGGCGGTAATGCACCATTCGTTTTTTGCCAACCGCATATAAAACACCAAAAGAAGAAGAAGGGAAATTCCTTTCCTTTGGCTAAATGGGTCAAAAGAAGGACTTGACAGGCTCAGAAAAGTCAAAAATAGTGTGATATCTCAGCAGTCTTAAAATTGAAAAAATTCTGAAGCGTGATCATCGAACAATCAAGCGTTTCATTCAAAATAGTCAACAGGGTCGCAAGAAGCGTGTGGACAAACCAAGGTGCAAAATAACTGCCCATGAACTGAGAAAAGTCAAGCGTGCAGCTGCCAAGATGCCACTTGCCACAGGTTTGGCCATATTTCAGAGCTGCAACATCACTGGAGTGCCCAAAAGCACAAGGTGTACAATACTCAGAGACATGGCCAAGGTAAGAAAGGCTGAAAGACGACCACCACTGAACAAGACACACAAGCTGAAATGTCAAGACTGGGCCAAGAAATATCTCAAGACTGATTTTTCTAAGGTTTTATGGACTGATGAAATGAGAGTGAGTCTTGATGGGCCAGATGGATGGGCCCGTGGCTGGATTGGTAAAGGGCAGAGAGCTCCAGTCCGACTCAGACGCCAGCAAGGTGGAGGTGGAGTACTGGTTTGGGCTGGTATCATCAAAGATGAGCTTGTGGGGCCTTTTCGGGTTGAGGATGGAGTCGAGCTCAACTCCCAGTCCTACTGCCAGTTTCTGGAAGACACCTTCTTCAAGCAGTGGTACAGGAAGAAGTCTGCATCCTTCAAGAAAAACATGATTTTCATGCAGGACAATGCTCCATCACACGCGTCCAAGTACTCCACAGCGTGGCTGGCAAGAAAGGGTATAAAAGAAGAAAAACTAATGACATGGCCTCCTTGTTCACCTGATCTGAACCCTATTGAGAACCTGTGGTCCATCATCAAATGTGAGATTTACAAGGAGGGAAAACAGTACACCTCTCTGAACAGTGTCTGGGAGGCTGTGGTTGCTGCTGCACCAATGTTGATGGTGAACAGACCAAAACACTGACAGAATCCATGGATGGCAGGCTTTTGAGTGTCCTTGCAAAGAAAGGTGGCTATATTGGTCGCTGATTTGTTTTTGTATTGTTTTGGAATGTCAGAAATGTATATTTGGGAATGTGGAGATGTTATATTGGTTTCACTGGTAAAAAATAAATAATTGAAATGGGCATATATTTGTTTTTTGTTAAGTTGCCTAATAATTATGCACAGTAATAGTCACCTGCACACACAGATATCCCCCTAAAATAGCTAAAACTAAAAACTACTTCCAAAAACATTCAGCGTTGATATTGATGAGTTTTTTGGGTTCATTGAGAACATGGTTGTTGTTCAATAATAAAATTATTCCTCAAAAATGCAACTTGCCTAATAATTCTGCACTCTCGGTATTTATGCAGCTATAGGCTTAGACTGCTGGAGGACATATTGACCACTTTTCACACTCTACTCCTTTATTCTACAATTTGCTCTTTAGTTGCATTATTTCCTGCTATTTCAGCTGTTAACCTTATTTTTTCTCCAACTGTTTTTCTCGCCAGAAGAAGCTACAATGGTGTTCTGCTGAGCTGTGGTGGCCTCGTGGAGGGGGCCATCGGCTTGAACACTGCTGCTAACCACTTAAACATTCTCCCTCTCCTGATAATAACATTTGACTGTCTTTGACATTGAATGTGCTAATACTAGTTTACCTGTTGAATTAATTATAGATTCACTAATCACAATGTAGCCTTAGAAATGTGTGTGCGTGCGTGCGTGTGTGTGTGTGTGTGTGTGCGTGTGCGTGTGCGTGTGCGTGTGTGTGTGTGTGTGTGTGTGTGTGTGTGTGTGTGTGTGTGTGTGTGTGTGTGTGTGTGTGTGTGTGTGTGTGTGTGTGTGTGTGTGTGTGTCTTCTCGATCCCCAGTGAGTCGTGGTGGATGGCTGCTTATACTGAGCCAGCATCCTCTGGAGGTTTCTTTCTGTTAAAAGGGAGTTTTCCTCTCTACTGTCCCTAAATGCTTGCTTAGTATGAGAATTGCTGCAAAGTGACTGACTAGTCAGTGACTCAATGCAATTTGCTGGGCTCCTTATATAGGAATTTTTTTTCTGATTGGCTTAATGAACTGACTTGTATTGGAATGTTTACTGTGTGAAGTGCCTTGAGAAGACTCTTGTCGTGATTTGGCGCTATAAATATAAATAAACTTAATTTCAATTGATTCAGTTCTTGAATCACGTGTGCAGCAGCTCATCAGGCTCTGCAGAAGTCTGTTAATCACTTGCTGATTGAAATCAGGTGAGTTGAAACAGAGTTAAAACTAAATCAAGCTGGATACCATCCCTCCAGGGCCGGAACTGAATACCCCTGCTTTAGATCTATGTCACACTGTCACTTAACATTCATGGACTCACCCATTTTGACTTGTGGCAGTGAAAGCTGTTGTTGGTTTAGTGTTCAGGAAAAAGCAGAGGATGTCTCGGCTAGTAGAAGCTAACTGGCAACTCCACCATACTGCAGAACTCCCTCCGGCTTGTGTCATTTGTGGAGCATAACATCAACACTACAGAATAAAACGAATCAATGGTAGAGTAGTATTGCTGTTAGCCAATCAGAGGCAAGATGCGGAAATATTAGGGAATAAGACTCCAAATCTTGTCGTCTGAAGCTACTTTCTTCTCTGGCTGAATTATCCGTGCTGAAACAGGTGCACTGGAGCTTTTTTTCCCAGAGCACAACTTACAAGGATTTCATTCCTACTAGAGACCGCTGCAGATGTATTATAAGTATGAGTAAAGGACCTCTTTAAACGCTTGGGCTCCGTGTTTGATGCGCTGTGACTACAGAGCATGCTTCATGTAGACTACATGGATATTTAATTGCAGGATCTCATTGGGTGGACAGCTGATGACACTTTCTCACCAGCATTCCAGCTGGTCAGTGACTGAATGACATGTTAATGGTTAACCAGAGTTATTAAAGGAAGAGGCAGAGTCCAGGGGGAACACAGAAGCAGCCATTTACACCATGGAGTTTTGCTGCTTTTCCTTCAACCACGGAGCTCTATAAACAACTTCCAGGACACTTTTCAACCAGACCGTCTGTGAGTTACATGATGCGGATTTTTAAATCTTTTATATTGCTAAAAATAATGTTGATCATTTATTTTAGCAGTGTTTGCTCACATTTGACTGTGAAATAGGTAACACAACACTTTCCCTCATCTCTGCACGAAGATAAACTTCTGTCTTCTGTGGATAGAGGATCTCAGTTCATGTTGGCGGAATACATAAAATAAACATGAGATTGCAGCTTCTTCAGAAGCAGGTGTGTGTTCCAGGTGGAGTAACAATGGTGACACTGAATCGCTTGAGTGTAGAAGATCCAGACGATGGTTCTCCGCTGCTTCCTGTGGCTGCAGAAACTACACCACCAATTCCTGTCAGCCACAGACAAAGAACTGTCACACAGACAGAGTCTAGCGAGTTCTTTCTGAGCAGGTACTGATAAAGGGTAAAAGTTATGGAAAAGGATGGCTTTAGGTAATCTAACCACACTGTCAGCAGTAGAATTAGATGGAATTTTGCCTTCAAACCTGTTTTTTTTTTTTTTTTTTTTTTTTTTGCCGGTTTCATCTATATGGTGAGGAGAGTCAGGAAAGTATTTATAATTTACATCTACTGGATCTGTAATGATGACAAAGCAAAATGACAATAGATCAAAGTAAAGGTCACAAATCATTTTTATTCTCACCCATAATAAGTAAAAATGTGTTATTTGCATAATCCTAATAGATTGCAAAATTATTTATAAGAATTAATTTACTCTGTTTCATTCTTTTCTGTTCCTCTAAATGACTCCACAAAATTAACACATTAATTAAAAAATGAACGTGCGACATTAAATACCATTAATTAATTAGAAAAAAGTAATGTGTTAAAAAATTACTGCCTGAGCCTAAGCGCCCCCCGACTGATGGACAAAAATGTTTAGCAGCAGAATTTATGTCCTATGTATCAATAAATATCATCACACTACGTCTGGTCTACAAGACCATTTAAAAAATTTTTATGTGTTCTAAAAATAACTAAAAATACAGTGAAAAGAATCATGACTAATCACTGTTCATGAAGAAAAGAAAGAAAGAAAAAAAATCGGCCTTTTTAGTGTTTTCTGTTTTCTAGTTGGTCGAAAACGGGCAGGCAGTAACTTCATCCATATGAACTTTGATGCAGCAAGAGGGACAAGCATACATGCAGCATTCATCCTTAGCAGAAACTCCCCAGAACTCTACACTACACCTCTATGCTTGTTAGCAGTGCTCTGCTGCCCCCTAGTATTCAATTCAGTACACAACCTTTACAATGTTCCATGTCCATTTTACACGTCATCAAGAACACATTTGCTAATATTTACCCAGCAAATCCCCAAAGGGTTAGCTTTGTAATGAGACCAGAGTAATCAAACAGTCCTTGTGGTTACAGAAACAAACTCATTAAAGTGTGGGTACATCATCTGTGCCTCATTGTTTTAGATTTTTTTAATCGCTTAGGTAAACTGTCTTGAACAATTAAAATGTGATTAGTCAAACTTAATTAATTACAAAACCTCTGATTAATTAGATTAGTTTTTCTAATCTAGTCCCACGCCTAGCTACAATGAAAATGACATGACTTTTATTTATTTCCTGTTACAGGAAGAAAAATCTTTCCACCAGTTTTTTCCTGCTGATTGGATGCTACTTGGTTATTCTGATTCCTGCATATTTTCCTCTGGTTAAGGTGTCCACTGTCAACAATGAATCCCAGCATCCCAAAGATCTGGTAGACACCAGTAGCATCTTCTCAAACACAATAGAAATGTTTGCAAAAGACTTTACAGAATTGTTTCCTATGTTCAGGTCTTGTTGAATCGATCAGCCTCTCTGCTGTCACAACCCTGTCAGCCTAATTGGTGTCTGAACCACCTCAAGCCTTTGTCCTGCTCTGAAGGCCTCCTGGACATCCCAGTTTTTGTGGAGCAGGACAGATCCATGGTGTGGAATTTGACCCCTCCGCTGGGGCTCCAGGGCAGTGAAGAACATCTGGCCCTAGCTCTCGCCTCCATGCCTCAGCCTGGCCTGCCACCATCGTTGAGGCGAGAAGTCAAGTGCAGGAAGTGTGTGGTGGTTGGAAGCGGAGGCATTCTTCATGGGAGCCATCTTGGATCGCACATAGATAAATATGATGTCATTATCAGGTATGCAATTGTGAGCCAAATAAACATTTGGAAGTATATTTTATGCACATTATATGTCTGGTACACTCTAAGAAATGAAATGTTGAATTTACTTAACCAAGTTATGTCGACTGGTTCCACTAAACCTAGTTACTTAAGTGTAAAGTGTAATTTGTATTGACTTTTAAAATGACAATGTATGTTACTCATTACTTTTAGTAGAACCAGTTAAAATAACTTGGTTGGAGTAAATTGAATGTTTGAGTGTTAGAGTGTATTGTAGCTACTGATTGTGAACTGAGATCGGTGAGTTTATTGTGGCATATGAAAAGAACAACATTTAAAGGCCAAGTCCACTGAAAAAACATTTTTACTTGTTATTTTTGAAAAGTGATGGGTCACTCTGAGTTTACCATGCAAGAAAAATATGAAAATGGTCTTCTACCCTCATTTCCTTCATTAGTCGCTGTAAATAAATAGACGCTCGGATTAGAAAAGCCCAACAATTGAACATTGAACAATGTTCATTAGGACTCACCCATCTTGGCTCGGGACGGGGAAGGTTGTCGTTGGTTTTGCAACCAGGAGAGAGCAGAGCACGTCTTGCCTAGTAGAAGCTAACTGTTAGCATTAGCAACTCCGCAAGATGGCTGAACTCGTTCAGGCTTGTGTTTTTTGTGGAGATAAAACATCAGCGTTGCAAAGCTAACATCAGTAGTGGCTTTGCTGTTAGCCAGTCAGAGGCGAGACATCCAAACATCAGGAAATAAGACTCCTAAACGTGCAGTCTTCTGCTCCCCTCTGCTCTGGTTCACTTCTACTTCCTGAAACAGGAGCACCAAAGCTTTTTTCTCATATAAATCGACTCACAAGGCATTCATTTATAGCTACCTCTGCAAATGTGTTGAAGAAACAAATGAACTTGGACTTTAAATGAGCTAGTTTGGTGCATATACTCAGATTTGAAACTACTTTCGGTTCAAAAAGGATGTAAAGAATGTTTGATTCTGCACTTAATGATGCTGCTACTCTGTGAAAATAAGCAAACGCTGCTGTTACCAGGCTGAATAATGCTCCGGTGACTGGATTTGAAAGAGATGCTGGTTCTCGCACCACCGTCCGTCTGATGTATCCAGAGGGAGCCCCTCATTCCACTAATGAGTATAAAAAGACCACTATGGTTGCTTTGGTGGTCTTTAAAAGCCTGGACTTGGACTGGCTGACTTCTGTCATCACCAAACAGCCTCTGGTGAGCCCTCATCACAAAAACCGTCACACACAAGCAAATGTTTCTGCAATAAATGCTGCTCTCACATCATCACGCTACTTTCTTCTTCAAGTGCTTCACAGTCTTTGTGTTTGTGCATGTGTGTGTTTACCAGAGCTTCTGGTCCAAAATGTGGTTCTGGAGGGAGGTGGTGGATGATATTCCTCTGGGGCCAGAAAGTTTTAAGATCCTTCACCCAGAGATTATTCACAAGACATGGCAAGCTTTACGGAACTATGCTCGAAAACCGGGAAAAGTAAGATGTCTCGTGCAAATTCAGTGTTTCACTCTATTGACAGTTACTCCAGCAAACATACTGCATTTACAGTAAAATGCTGCGGAAATGTTTAAGCATTGACGTGGTTGAAAATAACAAGCCAGTGGTGATTTTGTCTCTTGGTAAAGGTGGTGCCAACATTGGGGGCCACAGCGGTGGTGACGGCGCTGCAGCTGTGCGACCAGGTGAGCCTGGCGGGGTTCGGCTATGACATGCAGCATCCAGAGGCAAGGCTTCACTACTACGAGGCCATACGCATGGACTCCATGAAGGTTCAGGTAAGTTTGGACCAGGGAGCTGCAACCTTAAGAATCCGCTCAGTCCACCAGAATAAAATTCGTTTAGAATCACAACGATCCCAAGTGACACTTTATAATTTTTGATTCAACATCTATGGAGGAAAATTAAGGCCACTGAAAAAAAGTCGGTAACACTTAACAGTAAGGGTCCCTCTATTAACTTTACTTTGTTCATTATTAAGCATGAATAAACTAATAAATAACGCATAAACAACTGCTTACTTATACTACGTAATGCATTTCTAGGCAGACACCCTGACTGACCCAATGGTTAACAATAACGGGAACGCTTATAAATGACAAACTACCTGTATTTGTATGGCACCAATAGGGAGCCTAAGTCACACCCATCCACTTCCAGATCATGGGTCCCCGGAAGAACAGAAAAATGAATGCAAGTCAACGGGGCTAAAAACACTATTTTCTAATTCCACTTGTTTTGTGCCATGGATTTCACATACAGTGTCCGTGAATTTTAAAGACACATTTTGATACCAAGAAAGAGCTTATTTTCGAACAGGGGGAACAATATTTTAGGTTTTGTGTGAAAATAAGTCCAGGACTACAAATGCGCTTCACGAAAGTGACATCATCGAACCAGACACGGAGAAACTGAGGGAAAATGGCTGTAAGTTCAACGAACTTCAAATCCTTCCCACAGGAGGTAAGAACCACCATAAATCTGGCCATTTGGGAAGTAGCAGCCACGTTAGGGGAGGAGAGATTATGTGGTGATGCCATTTATGCAGCGTGCAGATTTCTGGTGTGTAGTCATGCTAATTACAAACTTTTACAAGCTGATAAATTTCAAGGTGCGTGACTGGCGTGGTCGAAACACCCATCATTACTTTTCATTTAAATTGCAGTGCAACATATGTGTGATCCAGGGCATGAGGCAAAGCAGATTAGAAAATAGCTCTTTTTGTCCTGTTGACTTGCATTCATTTTTTCGTTCTTCTGGGGACTCATGAGCCGACCGGAAAGGGAGGAGACATAGGCTCCCTATAAGGGTTCTACAACCCCCCAAGGCGCTGCACAACACAATTAGTCATTCACCCATTCACACACACTTTCACACGCTGGTGGGGTTGAGCTACGCTGTAGCCACAGCTGCACTGGGGTGCACTGACAGAGGCTAAAAAAAGAACCATTTGTTGCACCAACTAATGTTGAAGGTGGAATATGGAACATTTTAATACAAAGTTATATTTAAAAAATAATAACTCAACGAGGCGTTTAGAGGTGTGCAGAATGAATGGACAGCTTCTCCCATAAAAGCTATATTTTAAAAAATCAATAATCAAAATTTTATTTTGCCGACACTGAGTTTATGTTTACATCTACCAGCCCATAGAGGGCACTGTTGCGGTAAAAAGTTTGCTTGGCAAGGCAAGGCTGATTCTGGGCCCAGAAGATGATCTAACGGTAAAAACTGTTGTAACATAAACTAATTAGTAGAAATTAGTCCTTACCCATGCACTGGACATGGTGCTGGCTGACCACATCACATGTCGGTAGTAAACCAACACCCTGGAAAACATGTTCTGTTTTTGCTCTACCACCTCTAAACACTAGATGTCGCTATAGTGTCGTGTTTCACATTCAACCTTTAATAAAGTGACCCTTCTTGTAAAGTGTTACCTAAAATGCTTCCTTTTTCTCTCAGTTTTCTGAAGATTTGAGAATTCGGAGAAAAAGTTAGAATTCTGAGATTAAGGTCATGATTCTGAATTGTTTCTGACAATAAGGTCAAATATCTTTTTTACCTTCTTTGGTAAACACCTACTATAAAATGAGTCATTTTCGAACGACTCTAGTCTGAGGCCCTCCCAGAGTTCATGAAGTGCTTTCCTAAATCTATCAGAGTTTCTCAGCTCATAGTAGCCTGAGCAGGGTGACAGAGTCCTGAAATGGCTCACTCTGGAAAGTACTGAAACTGTCAATAATTAAACAGCTGAAATCGCTGTATGAGAGGAATTTTGTGCAAAGAACTGCATGGATATGTTATGTATAGACATTTTAACTTAATAAAAAACTCACTAGCAGGTTTAAAAACATCCTAGTGAGCTTTTGTTTGAATATTTCTAACCAAAGTTATTAAGAGCCATTTTGGAAGGTCATGTGTGGCTCTGGAGCCACGTTACAGACCTCTGGTTTAGATGACCAAACACTAATGTTTTCTTGTTTGTGTTTTTCTCTTTATCCCTTGTTATTGACTAAAAACTCAGGTGGTGCATGACGTTAGTGCTGAAAAACTCTTTTTGAGGGACCTGGTGTCTTCAGGAACAGTGACGGATCTCACAGGGGCTCTTTGAAATGAAAAATGACAGACTGAACTCTTCGTGCACTCCTCCTTCTTGGCTGAAAGATTGTATTAAGTCCTTTTCAATGTCCTCTGCAGGGTGGGCTAACCTTTAAGGTGCTCAGTCTTCACTATTAACTCATAACTGTGAATGTTAAAAGACTAGAAAGATTAACTTTTGTATTTTTATTTTCTGTTCAATTACCTACTAGGAGTGCAATGATAAAAATGAATGCAAAAATATACTTCATTGTCAGCTTGATTTTTATAAAATGCAACGTTTGATTTTACTTAATAAGATGCTGAATGTAAACTGATTTACGTTATTATTTGGCCAAATAATAGCTACAGTATTTGTTTTTATGTTTCTGAGGTTTCTACAAGTCCAGATAACTTGGTGAAATTAAAAAATTCACATCAAATTAAATCTCGGATTTCAACTCGTTAATATTAAAGATAATTTGCGTAAGTACAATCAGCAGTGTTGAAATTATTTCAGTTATTAAGAGAAAAATGCCCATTGAAACCAACCTGACTGTATGTGAAGAGGTATTTGACTATAACGTTTTATTATTAACAACAATAATACGGTAATAATAAATGTGTTTTTAAAACTTAACAGCTGTAGCTGTTTGCAGCAACTGAAATCAAGAGGTCGTGATAATTGGAAAGTAGATCATCACATCACTGTTCTTCTTTTTCAGCCACTTTCAAGGATTTTCCCTTTTGGACAGCTCTTATAAGGTCAAAGGTCAGGCATGCTCCTTCAGGATTTTTGATAGAAAACAAAATTAAATCTATTTTGGCAAGTGGTCTAAGTCCTGCAGCAGCAAAGCAGCCCCAGACCATCACACTACCACCCGCCGTGTTTGACAACTACGATGTTCCTATTCAGAATTAGCCGGCCTCACTCATATCGTTGAACTTCAACCATAGAAACAAATATTCTTTGCATTTCATGTTGTAAAACAGGTTCTAGTAAAGTGAGTTCCTAAATCCACAACTCCGTAAGTAATTCATTCTGGATTTTTTTATGTGGTTAATAAGGAGGAAATTACCTTCCACACAGATCCAGGTTGGTTTGCATTGTTTTATTTCCTGTAATAAATACTCATCTGAAAGTGTACTATATTTATACTTGGATTCTTTGTGTGATGAGATTGTTTTTCTGATTTAAGACATACGTGTGACACGAAAGCTAAATCAGAATTAATCTGTACAGGACTTTTTTTTCAGCACTGTAACAGAGAAGCCAGTTTCATTCCTCCTAAAGCCTTAGATGTGTTTGGCAGAAATCCAGTTAAAACAACCAGAAGGAATCTCACCTCTAAGTGCTGCTAGTCACTGCTACTTGTGAAGTTTCCACAGCTATATAAGACAGCATGTTCACAGCAGTCTCTTCTGTAAAGTCGGGCTTTGCTAACAGAGCTGAAGCACAGCAGAGAGGGACATATGCAGATTATGTTCAAATTCTCAGAAAGCTCTTCTGTCCTATAACAATTGTACATGTTAGTATTATGGCAATATTTTATATAACTTTAGAGTTGCAGGCAAAAATGAACAATTTGATTTTTTTTTGTAAAGATAAAAGCTACAAGTTTGACCAAAGTGACGTTTAATCAAGTGATGTTTATTGGAATTATGTGCATTACTTATAAATAGGATAGGCCACAATGTGTTCAACAATCTACAAAACCTGACTGAATTAGTCCACATTCTGTTTTTAAAAACACCCCTGTTGTGCATATTTCACCAAAAGAGCACCATTGTGTTTTATTGTGCAAATCATATATTTGTTTCCAGTAAATTACTTTAGGAAAGGAAACAAATGTGCAGAACACTGGGACAGGCGTGACCCTTTTCTTCGAGCTCCTAATAACAATCTTTTGTCTTCCCGTCTGTTTACAGCAGCGGATTACGAGAGGGCTCCCACAGTTTGCTTGCTAGTTGCCTGCAGTGCTGGAGGATGATCTCGGTGGGGATGACCCCCAGATGAACAGTCAGGAGCTCGTAGCACTTCACCGTCTCCCCCTTGTGGTTCTTACTGTAGTAGCGAAGCAGCCTCCTGCAGGACACACACAGGGCTCCGTTAGGACTGACGTCTAAAGCCAAATAAACTGATCACGTCTAGTTTTGTGATAAATCGTTTACTTGTAGTAATCACAGGCAAGCGTTCCAATGGGAGGCGAATCATCAGGTAGCACAGGGATGTCCACAGAGTCCAACTTATAGCCCTGATGGATCAGAGGATCACTTTTATACTTGAACTGTCAGTATTCTCGTATTAATGTGCATCGGCTGGTCACTTACACTTTCATTTTCAAACCAGAGGAAGTAACAGAAGTAGAAATCTCCATCCCGCAGCGTTACAGTGGAATAACCCTTCTGAAGGTAACGCCGCGTAGTTCTGACCAGGCCCCACACCTTATTTAATGATAAAAAAAGAGATTTTTGTTGGAAACAAAGATGAAGAAATGTAACAGATACCTAGGTCGTTTCTCAGTACTCAAGGACAGATATGTTCTTGGCAAAGACACCAGAAAGTCCCTTCTACCGAGTTCAGGAGGACGAGGACAGCATTTGGAACAGGACCTTATTCGTTGCGTCATGGCAACAAGTGCTGCTTGTTTCTACCTACGGTCAAATGACCTGACATAAAACTCTACAGTTATAAGATTTCTCCTCTGACTTTAGGAGTATAATGGTTGCGACGCAATGCATTATGGGAAATTTTGCTGTCCCAAGTCCGCAGAAGGATGCATTGGCTGTGTTCGAGATGAGCCAGTTCTGCACAGATTAGACCAACGGTGATCGACAAGCAGTGCATGCCGGATAGATTTGTGTCCGACTTGACGCCGACTTGCTCTGACGTCATGCATACGTAGGCAACGATAACCTTGTGAGATCAAGGCGGCCAAACGCCAGCTTTCAGCCACTCCCCCTGCTGCTTCCGTCTGCTCTCGTCTGTTTTCCAGGCGAGGCGCAGTTCAACTCAAACACGGCCATTGATTCATCCTCGATTCAATGGGCGGAGCAAGAACACATCCAGGAACTTTGAGCGAACTTGCCATGACGCATACTTGGAACAGTCCTTGGGCCATCGTTGATGCTCTACAAGGACGTGAGTACACAAGTACAGACAAGTACGCATATTGAGAAATGGCCTTGAGAAAATTAGTACATACAGATTTTATGTGTAAACAACCCAAATAAAACTCCTCGGAGGGCGCAGATTATACATTAAAGTAGGCCTGAACACAGGCACCACCGGTCCCTCCGACCACCACCAGCAGGCAAGGCAGGTTAAGTGTCTTGCCCAAGGACACAACAGCAGAATTCTCTAGCTGGAGTCGGGATTTAACCTGCAACCTACCGATTACTGAACAACCCGCTCTACCTGCTGAGCTATTGACGTCCCTTACTCATTAATATTCACAATATGTGAACATCTTGCTTCTGATTGGCTAACAGGAACTCTACTCTTTCACTGCATCCATTTGCCCTGCAATGCTGATGTTTTATCTTCACAAGTAACACAAGCCTACAAGATTACCGCCATGTTGAGGCGTTGCTAATGCTAACGTTTAGCTTTTACTAGTAGAGATGTGCTCTGCTTTCTCCTGGCTCCTCCTCAGCCTTCCCCGTCACAAGCCAAGGTGGGCGGGTCCATGAATGCTAATTTGTATTGTGATGTAAATCTGTGTGGCTTTTTCTGACACAGCTGTTTCCACTTTTATTTTCTTTTGATGGCCAACATAGGAAAAAGGGTCAGAAGACTATTTTCACATTCTGCATGCATGTGAAACTCTGAGTGGCCGATCGTACTTCCAAAAGAACCAGTGATCTTTAAAAGTTCCTAAAATGGCAATGATCTTTAAATTTGAAAAGAAGAAATGAGCGGTCAAACCTGTACTTCATAATAAAAACTGAGTCATACGGTAAGTTTAAGCTATTGTACAGATGTGAGGTTCTTAAAGCAGATTTTCATACATGATGAAAATCCAAAAATACATTAAAAGAACACTTAAAATCAAAAATGTGAAACAGCAGAGTGGTCAAGTGAAGGTTCTGATTCTTCAAGCACATCTCAAAAGGTGAAATCCTCATTTTCTTAGAATTTTGAATGAATTAGTTTCAATAATTGGTTTCTTTGACCTTGCTTTTAATAAAACGAGCCACCGGGCCCTTCCCCAGCTCCGACGTGGTGCGCTCTGTAATGCTGAGCGACGGAGCGATCATCTGGCCGCTCGATCGGTCTACACAGATAAAATGGACGAGCCCGGGGAAATCTTCCAGGTAAGTGAGATACAAGTCAAGGTAACAAACAGGGTGTTTTGTGAAAAAGGGCCATTAATTAGACCCAACAGAGATCTGGGTTATTTTGCTACGAGGATATGACACCATGGTGATGTTCCTCTTGCTTTTCACCAGCAGAAAATCCTTCCAGTCCATTAGTTTCTCTCTGAGAGAAAGAGTAGAACAGAATGAAAAAATAAACAAGACAACACATTAACAACATTCAAAAAATGCATGCATTAGGTAAAAAAAACGGATACACACTGCATCATAGCCTGGGCTCCTTCCTGTAGACCAGGGGAGAGACGCTGAGGAAAATCAGTCGAGTCGATGAGAAAACACTGCCGATAAATACCACACAGTTGCGTCTTCATTTTCTTACACCATGGGATGAGACTGAAGCAGACAGACATGAAATCACTCAACTTTTAACTGCTTGTGTTAAGATGCTATTTGGCCAGCAGAGGGCAGCAGCAAACTTACTCTTTATTGAACCCAGGTCCATTTTTGGCAAAGGCTCGGTTCTTAAACTCTGTCCAGACAATTTGAAGCTGTGCAGACTGGGCAGAAAATTTCAATCCAAAGATAAAAATACAAGTTTTCCTTTTTTCTTTCGACTGCTAAAAAGTACCTAATACCTGCAGCTCACTGGGCCCCAAGGCTTTAACAAACTTGTCCAGTTTGCAGCGGACGTCCTGCATGTTCAGAGGGCTTCTGGCTGCAGCAGAACTACCCTGGCCCTCACGTAGACGCTTCTCCAGTTTGTCAAAGTCTTCCAGGTATTTATACACCGAAAGCGCCACTGCACTGGTGGGAATCTGACCGACATGGAAAGAACAATTGTATCTTCCTCTTGCTGAAAGAGAAACACTATAAGTGCAGCATGCATTCACAAACCTTAGTGAGCAGCACTAGTGTGATGCCAGGCCACAGCGGGAGGCAGTACATAGAGTGAGGCATCATGGGATACAGCCCATCTTTGAGGGATATGTCAAGAAAAACTCTGCGAGGGGTCGAAGGGTCAGGGGGACTGATTTCCAGAGCGTGAAGGCTGTCCTCAGCCATCTAAAAATCATAGAACAAAAGTCACTTCTGATACTTCATCTGTTTATACGCTCTAAAAAATTTACTGTTAGGCCTAGTCCACATGTAGCCGGGGTTTTTTAAAAACGAATATCCGCCCCTCCAAAAACTTGCATCCACACCACCGCGTTTTAAAAACAAACTGTCCACACGTACCCGGATAAATACGTTGTTATGGACATGCCAGACCTGTAGGCGGCAGTACTTCCCCCGTTCTTAACCTCGTCCTTCGTCTGTGGTCTTCCGCAAGGAGCAGTAATTCCGCTTGCAAAAACAAACAAGCAAAAAGCGCTTGGACAATTGATGGATCGGGTAGTGACAGAGCGCAGCTCTGAGGGCTTCCATGATGCTGGCTAGTGTAAACACAGGTCGCACACGTGATGTCAGCATTTTTTTGTCGCGGAAAGTGACGTTGCGGACCTTAAAACTCCGGTTTTGTCCGTCCACACGCAGACACCCAAAACGGAGAAAACGCAGATCTTCACTTTGGCCGGAGTTTTTAAAAAGATCCGTTTTCGTGTGGATGACAGGCCAAAACGTAGAAAAATATCTACGTTTTGGCAGATCCCCGGCTACGTGTGGACAGGGCCTTAGTTTATGTCAACTGGTTCCACTAAACCTAGCTGCTTAAATGTAAACTATAATATACATTTACCTTTAACATACCAACGTAAAAGTTAAAGTTAAATTCCCATTAGTCATCACACACTGGTAAAAGTCACCTCCACATTTACCATCCTTGTGCGGGGCGATGAGCTGCAGCAGTGGCCGCGCTCGGGAACTATTTAGTGGTTTAACCCCAATCCAACCCCTTAAAGCTGAGTGTCAAGCAGGGAGGCACTGGGTCCCATTTTTAAGTCTTTGGTATGACCCAACAGGGATTGAACCCCGATCTCCCAATCCCGGGGCGGACACTACCCTTACACCACTGAGAAGGTTACGGTCTTCAAACGTAGTTGATTACTCTTAACAAGGAATCATTGGGCTCAAATCCGGGCCTGGAGTCTTTCTGTCCAAAAACATGACTGTCAGACGGCAGCTTTTGGAGTCTTATTTTCTGATATTTGGACATCTCACCCTGGAACGGATTACAGCAACGCAACTCCACCACTGACTTGCAACGTGGATGTTTTTTCTCATCACATAAAACAAGCCTGGAGAGGCTTCTGCTGTGTGGTGAAGTTGCTAATGCTAACAGTTAGCTCAAAAGAGCCGAGATGTCCACTGCTGATTCCCAGACATTAAAACAGCCACAGCCTTCCGTGTCGTGAGACAAGAGCCCTTTTATCAGACACACCATGTCGGCAAATGAGCATAAAACTGCTGTTACGATATGTTTTCTAAAAACGCTGTGGCGGTATGGCGATGTGGGAATTTTGTGGCATTTGTGTCACAACGCCTAACTAGTGAATGAAGATTGGGCCTTGGTGCAACTGATGGTGTCATTATCACATGGCCGGTGATTATATTCAAAATTAAAGTAAACCCGGCTGTAAGTTTAGCTTTTGTAACAAGAATTAGCTGATATGGTAAACTGCCAATGACTCCTCAGGAGGGAGGGGTATTCATAGGTAGTTTCTGCTTGTTAAGCAGCGGTAGAAAGCTACAGTTTATAAGCTTGAGTCTCCCATATTCCAGTCAGAAGCTCCTCAGATGAGAAGGGAAGCATCTTCAAGAAACCAAAGAAGTCCAGTTGCCTACATTCAAACCCCTTTGGATAAAAAGCCAACTTTTTCTTCTTCTTGCACTTTTTATTGACGGTCAGTCAACTTAAAAAGCTAATTGATAACCTTTCTGTTAGCCACAAGCACAGTAAACTGCCACTGCCATAAAGCAGGTAGAGACCCCAAAGCCACAAACTGTCAAGTGCTGTTTCTGGTCAGCAGAGGGCAGCAGAGAGCGGTCCAATGTAAAGTTTTTAACTCAAGAACCACTGAAACCAACTTTAAAGCAGCAGCTTAAAGTGTTAAAAGCTTTTTAGTTCTGCTTTAAGCAACTAGGTTTAGTGGAACCAGCTGTCATAACTTGGTTAAGTACATTCAAAATTAATTTTTTTTAGAGTGTAACGTGAAATAAATGATATTCTCACCTGGATATCAGGGTCCACAAATTCAAAGACGGGAGTTCCTCGTCTGTCAGGTCTATCTGGGGACATAAATTAGATGCATTAGCGTGCTACTTGGGGAAAAGAAATCATTTGAAACACGACAATGAGTAGTTTAAGACAACAGTATTATTCTCCTCTACAGCTCACCAGAGCTGCCTGAGTCTCTGCTGGAAGGGGAGGGCTCTGGTGTGTAAAAACTTTCTGGACCAGAACCAGATGTGCTTTCAACATCCTTTACAAACAAACAGAGAACACTCAGAAAATAGGAAAACATATTTTGTGATTTATTTGTTACAGACGCTTGTTACCTCAGGACTTTGATCATCCAGGTCTACGTTACTAGGATACATGTTCTGGGCCATGATGATGAGGGCCAGGAGGTCTGAGGTGGTGAGAATACTCGCATTACGACTGAAAAGAAGAGCAAATCAGAAACTTTGTGAAAGTAAATCAATAGAACAAACAATTGAGAAACAGGCATGGAGTTCTTGTGTACCTAGAGTAGAAAGCAAGAAGTTTGGTGTGAACCAAAATGAAGGCGTGCAGGACTTCCTCTCCCGCCCTCTCTACGCTGCTGTTGAGCTGCTGAACTAGACGACGCTCGAGGAACTCTATGCACTGTTCACATAGCATGGGATGGATCAACCTCTCCACAGCCTGACAGAAGGAGATGACATGCAAAGGTCATGTGATCAACTGCAAGATTTAATTTACGTTAAAGTTTAAAACATAATAGAAGCAGAGTCAAACATTTTCCACAAGGATCATTCATGTGTGAATCCATCAAAATCAAATCGAAGACTTCAGAAAGTTAGTACTGAATTGCTGTCAGAGAAGATGTCACAAAACCACCCTAAAGAATTTGAACTCCATCAACAAACCAGGTTAGCAGATGTTTGGACTATTGTTGGCAGTAGCTCAGGTTAGCATTAGCAGTAGCTCGGGTTAGCAGTAGCAGTAGCCTGGGTTAGCTTTAGCAGCAGCTTGGACAAGCATAAGCAGTGGCTCAGGCTAGTGTTAGCAGTACCTTGGGCAATCATTAGCAGTAGCTGGGAAAGCCTTAGCGTTAGCTTGGCCTAGCGTTAGCGTTACCTTGGGCAATCACTAGCAGTAGCTGGGAAAGTGTTAGCAGTAGCTCAGGATAGCGTTAGTGTTGCCTTGGGCAATCCTTAGAAGTAACTCAGGCTAGTGTTAGCAATAGCTTTGGTTATGATGAGCAGTAGCTTGGGCTAGCGTTAGTATTACCTTGGGCAAACGTTAGCAGTAGCTTGGGCTAGCGTTAGTGTTACGTTGGGCAATCATTAGCAGTAACTCAGGCTGGTGTTAGCAGTAGCTTTGGATATGATGAGCAGTAGCTTGGGCTAGTGTTAGTATTACCTTGGCCAATCATTAGCAGTCGATGGGAAAGTGTTAGCAGTAGCTCAGGATAGCGTTAGTGTTGCCTTGGGCAATCACTAGCAGTAGCTGGGAAAGTGTTAGCAGTAGCTCAGGATAGCGTTAGTGTCGCCTTGGGCGATCCTTAGAAGTAACTCAGGCTAGTGTTAGCAGTAGCTTTGGTTATGATGAGCAGTAGCTTGGGCTAGCGTTAGTATTACGTTGGGCAATCATTAGCAGTAACTCAGGCTGGTGTTAGCAGTAGCTTTGGATATGATGAGCAGTAGCTTGGGCTAGTGTTAGTATTACCTTGGCCAATCATTAGCAGTCAATGGGAAAGTGTTAGCAGTAGCTGGGGATAGCGATAGTGTTACCTTGGGTAATCGTTAGCAGTACCTCAGATTAGTGTTAGAAGTAGCTTTGGATATGATGAGCAGTAGCTTGGCCTAGAGTTAGTTTTACCTTGGGCGATCGTTAGCAGTAGCTTGGGCTAGCGTTAGTGTTACCCTGGGCGATTATTAGCTTTAACTCAGGCTAGTGTCAGCAATAGCTTTGGTTATGATGAGCAGTAGCTTGGGCTAGCATTAGCTGTAGCTTGGGTTAGTGTCGTTCTGTAAGTAGCACATCACAGACGTCGAAGTGGGTTGGGACATGACAATTTAAGGGGTGTTTCTAGGCCTATGACACGTTATATCAGCTTTTCTCAGAAGTTACCATTTGTCTGTGGCCAATATTACTAATTTACAATTAGCAGGTCAGAAATGGCACAGGCTTTTTGGTAGGCTGCTTTAGACACTCCAAGCTGCTCATTTCCACAAAAGTTCAAAGTTGTTTTTAAGTTTAGGAATTATATCATATACTTTTACAATTTACATGTTCAGTAACAGACCTCAACTAAGAAGCTCTGGTCGTTTTCCCGGAGGTGGCTGTAGGTCTCTATCAGGTTCTGGAGGTGTTTCCACAGCCTTATTCTTTGCTCCGTGTCCTGAGGTCGCAGCCTGGTGAGAAACATCGAGAATCACGAGTCATACATGCCCTGCTAAACTCCACCCAGAAACGTTACGGAGAACACAGAAAGTCTTACTCTTTCCTCAGGAGGGTTCCGCTGAGTGTGACCATGCCAAACATGACCTCAATCATCTTCTTCATCACGTACATTTTTCTCCTAAGATCGTCCTCCTTCTCTTCACCATCTCCATTCACGGCGATGTAGAGGCACTCGTCAAACTGAGGAAGAAAAGAAGCACGATGAGATTTTATCTTGTCCAGAAGAACAAAGAATAAAACACTTTGTCTTGAACTCCATTCAGCTGAAACAAGTCAGGCTTTTTGGCTGCATAATCTCATCATGTGCCGCAGGACAAAGCCTGACCCCATTCTTTAACGAGACTCACATGACTAACACGGTGCCTCAGACCAAGTAAAGCTGGTTTTCACAGTGCTACAGCCAAATACTCCAGAACTCTGTCAAAAAAGGCTAAAAGTAAAGTTTAGGAAATGCTTTAAACCTGGTGTAAAACGTAGATGTGATTGTTGTCTGTGGTGAAGGAGGTGTAGCTGTCCTCCATGGTGCTGTAGGAGATGATGATGGGAGCAAACAGAGTGCTGAGGATGTCCTCAAAGGCAGGAAGCTGAGGAGAAAAAAGATTTTATTTTTCAATTTATTTGTATATAAATTAAGTTTTAATCTAGTGTAGATAATTCCCCTCCTCCTTACTTCCTCCCCCTCTTCCTGAGATGCTCCATACTGCTCCTGGATGTTCCGCTGATATTCCAGGTCAGTCCAGTGGAAAAGGACCTCTGCGCTCTCACTGGCGATCAGCAAACACTTCATCTGGATCACAGACAATCTTCCGCCCTGCTTTCTGTCCAACTTAATCGGATGATGCTACCCAAAATTTCCCGCTGTAAAATAAAACGCATGCATGAAATAAAAGAGGACTATGTTAAAATGAAAAATAATAATATAATTTTTCTGACCATTGCACAAACATGTTACTGGAAAGTTTGAAGAAACTTATAAAATAGTACCATAAAAACGTAACGCTTGTGGTCTCAGTGGGTTAACATTTAGTCTTTTCTTTTTTAATTCAGCCACATTTCTAGCTTCAATGACAGATTTAAGGTCAAAGGTCAGGCATTCTCCCTCAGAATTTTCTGCTACAGATCAGAATTCATTATTTCATCGATTAAAGCAAGTCGTCCAGTTCTGGATGAAGCCCCAGACCATCACACTGCCACCACCGTGTTAGACTGCTGTTATGATGTTTCTTATTGACGAATCATGACCTCTGCTCTTAATCCTAATCTTAGTAAGACCTGCACCTCTTAAGAGGTTTTACTTTCTTTTATGCTTGAATTTCATTAGAACAGATAACAAATAACATGTTATTTGATGTGCTGGAAGTCATTTAAGTTGCTGTGTACCAGATCGAGTATTGATTATAACTGAGCACTGAAAGGTCAAAGTTCACACTTTTTCAACAAACACAGTTTGTCCAGACTTCAGGTTTTTATGTCTCTCTCAGAATAAGAAAATTTTAACATCTGGCTGTGACTTTTCCCCTACTCCCTACAGCCTTGTTCTCAAACTCGCCTCAACTTCCTCCATCCATAAACTTCCTAACCGAGTTTTCGGAGAATAAATACACTTTCCAGTTCGACTCACTCGAAGTTTCCAGTCCTGGATGATCCAGCGTCTCTGTCAATGTGGTCCCCAAAACAGCAGATCTCTTCAGTTTCCCGCAGGTCCGGCTCGTCGCTTGCCTTCGCTTCCCTTCCGCACACAACAATCACCGAGTCACGTGACCCGACAGACGCGGAAGTGGGCTGATCCGATGATCTCTGATTGAAGCAGGACCCAGACATGTGCTGCAGCATGAATGGACCACATGAAAGGCTGAGTGTTGTACTATTTAATAGTTTGGTATTTGAGGAATTTAGATTCATGATTGGGAATAGGATTACAGCCAATCCGGCTTTTTTTGTTAAGGAGTTTATGGGGTGCCATTTGTAAAGTCAGTCATAATCTAACAGCAATATTTTTGGTTATTTAGCATATCATAAGAGAAAAAAATTGGGAGTTCAATTTTCGAAGTCATATTTTCATCATGTTATTCATACATTTATAAATGTTAAAGTTTCCAAATAAATATTTAGTTAGCAAGCTAAATATTTAATTTGTAGTTAAATATTTCTTTTGCAAACTAAATATTTAGGTCTGATCTAAATATTTAGTTTGTAAATAACCAAAAATATTGCTGTTAGATTATGACTGTTTGACTTTACAAATGGCACCCCAGAGAGGTTCACCCACAAAATAATAATGATCTATTCATTATAGGCTTGATTTTTTTCAACATCAATAAGCAAAAATATGGACGTAATGAAATTAATTTTTTTATCAATCTTACTGTAGTTGGTAAAATAATTAATTTACCAACTAAATATTTTATTTGAGCTAAACATTGAATTTAGAAACTAAATGTTTAGCCCAAAATTAAATATTTAATTTCCTAAATAAATATTGGGATCCCATCTAAATATTTATTTTACATCTTAACATTTAGTTTGCAAAATCAATATTAAGGTTTTGCTCCCAAATAATAATTTAGTGAATATTTTTTGTAAAATTTGTATAATTATTAATAATCATACATCACATTATACTATAATAAATAATAATATTTGTAATATTTTATTCAAATATATTCCAGTCCTGATTATGGGGAATTCATATACTTAAAGAATGTGATACCAAGCTCAAACTTTCACACATGCATACATATCTAATTTCAATTTTACATCAAAATACCTAATTTCTCTCAATTTCAAGTCATGTTGTATACTAAACTATAAGTATTTGCATATAGTTGTTTAGTTTGAAATCAGTTAGGAGAGATAAATTCATATTTAGGGATTTGAAAGTAATTATGTGGAAATCTGAGATTCAAAGCTTAATTATGAAATAAATTGTGACTAAAAGGTAAAATTTTAGTCTTTAATTTCAAAATTGTAGGCTATGTGAAATACAAAGTCTACAGACAATACATAGTCATTTAATATACAAACAAAAGCCTAAATATGAAAAAGAAAATCATAATTATGAGATACAGTGTGAGCTTGAATTTAAAGTCTATCCATTTAAAAATGTACATGTACGTTTTAAGTCTTTAGACCTAAGGTCATTTAAAGTTGTGGAACTCAAAAAACATTTTATGATTATTTCTAATTATAATCAGTCAGGCTGAACATGGAAACAAAGGTTTACACGTATCTCCTGCATTAGTTTCTGATACAAAATAGACAGTGAAACTCTAGGATTTTAAAATCCTCACAGATCTACATCAAACTGTCACTTAACATTCATGGACTCAACCATCTTCACTCATGGGGTGAAGGCTGTTGTTGATTCAGCGTGAAGGAAACAGCAGAGCACGCCTCAACTAGCAGAAACTAACTGTTATCATTAGCACCTCCACCACATGGCAAAACTCCTCCAGGCTTGTGTTACTTGTGGAGATAAAACATCCACGCTGTAAGTCAGTAGCCATTTTTACAAAACAACGCCCCAAATCTGAAACGGCATCAAGGAGCCTTAGGTCGTTTATAAGTGGTCAGACTGTGGCTGTAATGTTGCGCAATTGTGTCCTTTTTAAAAACGATTAGGCGATGGCGGCATAACAAGGGTATGGAGGCGGTCCCTGTGCTGCCGCAAACTTCCGTTTATCTTGAACAGAACATGCTTTTTATTGCCATCAAAGACATTAAATTTTTTATCTCCTACAAGTGTCTGTCCTCCACAATCCCCATGCTCTCTGGTGATCTGAGCTCTCGTTCTAACAGAGAAAAACTCCAGGAGGGCTGCATTGCTCCAGATTATAGTCTCAGATAATTCTGTTGACAAAAGCACAATTCGCAGCCCGTTTTTACTTTCATTTTCGATATATTTGCCACCCACAGCTTGGCCGTAACTCCCCATGTGATCATGACGCCACCCTCTAATGCACCTTCTCGCCATTTTGAGGATGGACGATTACCATCTGCAGTATAACTACCAAGTGAAGAGTTTATAAGACACAGCGTTGCAATAATATTATGCTGATTTGCCAGCACGGTGTGTCTTGTAAAAAGGGCTAATGTAGGCGAGATGCCTAAGGAACAGGACATTAGACCAAAACCTGCCATCTGAAGCTCAGCTGTGATGTGGCTCACTTCTAGTTCCTATAAATGGTGGACCGGTGTTTTATTTTTGCCCCCTGAGAACGACTTACAAGGATTTTATTCCTGCTAGAGGAGTGTTCAACATCGGTAAAGGGGCATTATGGAAGTTTGACAGCCAAAACAAGTATAGAAATAATACATTTCTTCTTCATACATTCTCCTGCAATGCCCTGGTCCTGTAGAATGAGCCCTGGCATTTTTACTGTGATTGCCTGTTTTTCTGTAAAATCACAGAAAAAGAGAGTTGCTCGGGTCGAGCAGGCTGCTTCATGCGCGTTCACGCTCAGGCATCACCCGTAGCATTTGCTATCCATAGCTTTAGCAGCAGAGATAGAGGCAGTGCCACTTTGTCGCTGTTCCTAACGCCTAGTGACAAAGCTAGCTACATTTCTGAGGACCCTTAGCTACTTTCTGTAGAACTTTCTTCTTGATATTTCCTGCAAATTAGCAACAAAATAGCCATTTTCGCTCCAAACCGTTCCTTTCAGCTATTACCAAGGATATAAATGTTACAGATACTAAAGATGTCACTGGTGCTTTAGCTCACCTAGTAAGACGTTGGACTCTCGTGCAAAAGATCTGGTTTCGATTCTGGATGTGGATGTAGTTTATTTAGTTTCTTTTTTACATTAATGGTATATTTTTTTACAGTAAGATGCCCACATTTTTATTTGAGACTCGCCAAACGGCATTGAATTCACAGATAAAAAAGATGTGGGTTCAACTTTCATTTTGGAACAATTTTTCAAGCAAGGGAAGGGCATGATCTGAGCATGCAGGAGGACTGACCCATCACGAACCTTTGTCGGCTGTGCTGAAGAGAAAGGTACAGAACCAAATTATTTAATTAATTGGCTGCACGTTCTCCTGTCCTCTGTCCTCCGGGCCACACACACACACACACACACACACACACACACACACACACACACACACACACACACACACACACACACACACACACACACGGGACTGTCTCAGCTGTTATTTTCGTTAAGGAGTGTGCACGTACAGCATGCGCGCCTCGTGCACAAGCCTACTGTTGAAGCTGCCGTTACGCTTTTGGCCTGAGGGGGCAATCGCGAGCATAAAAATTCAAAACTCCGTAAAGTCCCTTTAATTTACAAAAGCCAAAATATGAAATAAAAAAAAGTTATAATTTTGAGATAGATCCTAATTTTAAAAAATGTAAGTGATGTCATTGTGTGGTTCAGAATTTGTTTTGAAACACAAATTCATAGCTATGGGTCTAAGTCTAAAATTTAAAATCCTAATTATAAACCACAAAATTAGTATTCCAACTTTGCATCAGATAGTTTACTTTGAAGCAAAGTTATAACTTTATATTCATGAGTTCAGGCCATCATTTTGTTTCAATGTTAATTTTGAGATACAAAGAAAAATTAGGACCTATTTTCTCTAGAATGACAATTGGACTTCTATACCAGTCTATCAAATTCTGTGAAGTCTTTTTGTCAGCAACAGATTCAAGTAGAGTTATGGTTTTCTTTGTGTTTCATGTTGGGAACTTTGGGAATCAGTTATAGGAAACTTCAACAGGGTGAGTTTTATTTTCTCCACAACCCACAGCGCGCTAGTTCTGAGAGAAAAGTTGGATGTTTTCAACAAATCTGTGTTATATCATAATGTCCTGCATTGACTGTGTGCTTGGCTTCGGAGTGGAGCAGAGTAACATAAATATTTATGTTTTATTAACCTTGCTTGGGTCAAAATCGTCCCAAATGCCAGGACGTCTACATTTTGGGCCAGATCCTAATCTAATCCATCAGTTTTCTGGGGATCTAGTGTTCATGGGAGTCTTATTTAAGCTGACTCCTGTATATACAGAGTAAACATGGTGAAATCGTCAGTGTTTGCTACCAGGGGGAAAGGGAGGCCTTGCATGTCTCAGAATGGATCTCTGGTTATAAACAGTGTTCAGAGGGTCTGACTGTCACGCACAAGTGGTCAGATACAGAGCAGTCCCACTAAATCACAACACAATTAGACCTGATCAGAGGAAGTGATGCTCACAAGAGCCTATCAGTTCATTAGAAACATTTTTATGCGCTGACGTTTACTTGGTACGTTCACTTTAGTTTTTAGTCACTAGACTAGTCCAAAAACAAGTTGCCCTGGAAATGGTGCAGACATTTCCCTACCTGGTCATGATGTCGGCCACTTCAAAAACAAAGTGTTTAAATCTGTATGTACCTACAGGGCCAGCAGCATAACGAGTAACATTATACAAGACACGGTCCAGGTGCTAACTAGCCTGCTTTGACTCAGACTTGTCAGAAACGTTGGTCTGTTTAAAGTGAACCACATGTGACGACAGCCCGTTCCTGCGCCCAAACATGTCTGCCTTTTACACAAAAGCAGGAGCCCATTTCAAATGAGTGGAACTTAAAATAAAGTGTATAATTAGATAGACATGCTTTGGATCTAAAGCCTCTCCAGTGTTAGCAGCATGAAACGCCGGTGCTTTCTTCTTGGAACAAGCTCGTGGAGAAAACCCAAAAAGCTAACTGCTGTCCGTTATTTCCCTTTGACTTGAACCCATCAAGCAAATCCGGCTTATCTGTGGATCAGCGGACATGATGCCATGTGTGGCTCAGGTTGAGCCCGTCTGGGCTAAAGCTGAGGTCTGGAGTTTGAACCCATCCTGGCTCCATGCTTCCCATCAGCATCTGCCTCATGCAGTGACAAGACACCACTACAAAGGCTCGCTCCAGCTGCTTCCACATCTGGGGCAGCAGAATGTAACAGTTTAGTGTGTGTCTAAGTGTGAGTGAGTGAGTGCATCAAAACGTATAAACTGCAGAATCATTGTGAAATGATGCTGCAAGTGCCTGACAGTTTGTATTTATGGTTTTGACGGACGAGGGCATTTCTGCTTCTCTGTGCTCCTGTGCAAATATAAACCATGTTCTCTCATCTTTGTTTCTTTTCTTGCTTCAGCAGATCAGTGCGCTCACATACCAACCAAGATGGAAACCTAAGGTGTATCCTGCCACACTGAATTAGTCCAAACAGCACAAAGAAATAAAGGAAACTTACTCGTCACCCATAACTTTGTAAGTATTTGTGTTTATTAATGTAAACTTTTGATTTTTTTAACAAAAAAATATAGACACACTTTACATATGAAAATAATGCTCTCCAAAAGAAATATGAACATCTCTACATTAAGTATAAACACATTCAGAGGAAGATATTATTTATTGATAACAGGCACCAAACTGTACATCATGTGACAGTTTTGAACTGCTTTTGCACTCAAAGCACTAAAGGCTGAGTTTACACTGTAAAAATTAAATGTTGAATTTAGTTAGCCAAGTTATGTCAGCTGGATCTACTAAATCTATATCGTAATAGACATTAAAAATGTTGTTACATTTAAAGTGAATGATGGCCCTGTTCCACCCTTGCGCCCCTCAATTGTACGCATCTTGGTCACGCCCCTTCTGCACCCTTGATTCACAAGTGCATTACCCACAATCCATTGCTGTGTGGGAACGTTGAGAAGAATTGCGTATTGATGTGTATTTTTGGACATAAGCCAGTAATTTAATCACTTGTTTTAATATCATTCCGTACGATTTTACAAACTCCCGAGTGAATAAAATGTTGAGCTTAAAAAGAAAACAAGATAATTTTTCCCCTTATGGTCAGAAATAAAAACAACCTTTGAAATGTTTATAGAAAATTAAATCTTTAACATTAGAGCCCATGATTATCATTTTCTATTTTATCCAAAATGAAAACGTTTATTTTGAGACAATAATGATACCCTGGTCCTTGGCCGGTATCCTGCATGTCTTTGCTCCAACACTTGTGATTCAGTGGTTAATTCACCTGTTCAGCAGCTCATCAGGCTTTGCAGAAGCCTGTTAATCACCTGCTGATTGAGATCAGGTGTGATAATGCATGGTTGAAACAAAAATACGCTGGATAGAGGCCCTCGATGGACCAGGGTTCCCCACCCGTTTTAGACTAAGATTTAATGTGGACAGCACAGAATGTAAATGTTGTCAGAGTCGTTTGTTGAAGGTAAAAAAGTAGCGCAAACAGCAAGCGTCAACCCAGCTTTCGGTGTGCTCGATTACTCAACGACCCTGTCCCGAATCGGCCGTTATTTGCACACTTGTGTACTACACACTCGAAGCCTTACTGTGCACTTCTTCCACGTGCATTCTGCTGAGTACCGTAGGGTGCAGTGCGAGTATTGTGCCTTAAATACTCTTTAGATTTGAGCAACTAGGTTTAGTGAAACCAGCTGAAGTAACTTTAGGACAACTTAGGACAATTCAGACTCTTTATGTGCTGCTCCACAGATGTGGAATGACCTACCTAGCATTACCAGAACAGGGGCATCCTTGTCGATATTCAAGAACCTCCTGAAAACCCATCTCTTCAGAGAGCATCGTCTAGACTAGGACCCCCCATGCACCCGTCCCCCACTACTGTCCACTCCTTGCTCACTTCCCTGTATGATTCTTTATGCTGCCTCACTGCCACCTAGGATTAACTGAGTGGGAGTGGAGTAAGACTCTGGTAGGGAGTGACTTGCTCTTTAAGTAAATTCAACATTTCGTTTATTACAGTGTAGTTTTAGGTCTCACAAATATCTTTAAATAAATTTGGTCAAAACATCAGGAATTAAAGCTTAAAGTAATTAATTTTTCTTATATTAAAAAGAAGTTTGCACCTTGTGCCATTCACTTAGCCCCTCCAGCTTTTAGCACAATTAACATCCTGAAGAATACTTTTTTGGACTTAAAAGGGCTTTTTATATTAGAACCACAAAGTAAAGCACTTTGTCATATAAATAAAATGTATGCTGGATGCAAAATGTCAAACTTAAATCTCTTTTATAGTTTTTCTGTACATTATCTAAACATATACGACAGTAAATATGTACAAATGTGTAAAATATATAATGTATATTACATACGTATAAAACCTAGCAGCATTGACAGATGAAATCACACAAAGAAAACAAAAGTAGGTGTATGAAAATGTGCATGAAAGTTTACATTTTGTGTGGAGTGGAATTAAAATCACTGAACTTTAAAAACATATTAAAATAAATAAATAAGGACAATATACCTATGCTAGTTTAGCTTGTCTGCCTGTTTTCTGATGGTCAGTAAAAACAAAGTAAAAGCAAAACCAAAGTTCAGGAACAAGAAGAATAAAACAATCCAAATTACAGTTTGTATTTTTTATGTTATGTTAAAAAATAAATGTGACAGTCACAAAACAATTCCTGCGCACATAAATAAAAATTTTGTGCTGGTAGAAGAAACAAAGAGTTCAGCAGGGCGGCCCTTCGTGTCTGTGTCAGACAGGAACAAGGGGTAGAAAAAGGGGCAGTTAATAAAAAAACAAACAAATAACAAAACAACAACAAAAAACCAGAAAACCACGTATCTGTTTGGATCAGGCATCTGCACAAGATGACAAATACTGTGTTTCGAGGTGGTTTTGTTCTTTGGGGGCGAAGGTTGCTGTTATCTTCGGCAGGCGTACGCGTTGATGTTTTTGATGACATAAAAGCCGATGGTCATCGGAGGCATTGCTATTGTCCGCCCAGCTCTCAGAGTCTTGGGCTTCAACTCGGGGAAGGTCTCATTTTCATGAATGAGAAGCTTCTCCCCGTTGAGCTCCACATGTCTGCAAAACAAAGACAAGAAGAGTAGTATGCACTCTAAAAGTTAAATGCTCAATTTATTTAACCAAGTTATGTCGGCAGGTTCGGCTAAACCTACACGGGCGAGTGTGCTGCAGCAGAGTGGCAGATAACTGGATAACAGCAACATGACTCTACCACTAACTACGTTTGCTCTGTGACATGGATGTTTTATCTCCACAAATAACAAACCTGGAGGAGCTGCTGCTGTGTGGTTGAGCTGCTAATGCTCATGGTTAGCTCCTGCTAGCTGAGACGTTCAATGCTGTTTCCAGGACGCTAAAATAATGACAACATCCCCCGTCGCAAGTCAAGCTGCGTGAGTCCAAGTGACCGTTTTACGTAGTCGGCTCGGTTTCATCCTAGCATTTCACCATCTATCAGAAGCTAATGCAGGAGATAGATGTAGGAGACTATTTTCATGTTCAGCCAGCAAGAAAAACTCAGAGTGACTGATTATAATCAGAAATAATTATTAGAAAATGGGTTTTGTGGAACCAGTTGATGTAACTGGATTAGGTAAATTCAACATTTCTTTTTTTTAGAGTGTCTGCAACCTTTATAATCCAAAGGGTATTTTTCCCACTCAGTCCACCAAAGCAAGCCTTGTTTAGAGTCACAACTTCTGACTCTTTTCCACTTCCATATTTCTACTACAACAGATCTGCTGTTTGTATTTGAAACACAATTTCCTTTCTATTGTTGGATTTAAAAAAATTATTTATCTTTTGCAAAAAGATTATAGATGTTTTTTTCACAAGACTTTATAAATTATATAAAAACCATGAATAGATCTAAACATTTTGGGATTTGACACAATTACTCTATGAAAAACTGAAAAGCTGCTTAAATCTGCATAAAAAAATTATATTGACACTCAAGGACTTTAACTAGCTTTTATTCTTTTTAGGCAGGTTGCAGACCCCTCGTACAGGAGCTTTTCTTCTACCCTATTCAAATCAGTCACACACATCTTCCATCTTCCTGAATGAAAACTCTTATCCAGCAAAAGAAAAACATTTCATGACAACACCAAACAATAATAAAAACTAAATAAAAAATTGGTATTTGTGGTACATAAAGTTTTACGTTTGCAAGGAACAATTTCAGCTAATTAAAAGGGCTTGATTTATGTTTGTATTCAATAAAAACGATTGTTCCCTACAAACTGAATTAGGTTCCTTTTGAGCAATAATTATGTGATTTTACAGGGTTTTCAGTCACATGATGTTGATACAGGCTGCTGGGCTGATATAAAAACCACTTTCTGTCAAATTCACGATTCTCTCTGTTGGACACTTGAGGGCGCTGTTGATTCAAATTTACAATTAAACTGCAAAGAAGCAAAATCTTAAGATTGTTGGAGGTCAATCACATTAAACTCCACGAACTTTCAAATAAAAACATTAGGTTTTAGTTAATGCTGCTTTAAATGGACTGATAACTTAAATTTGCTTGTTTATGTTGAATTTAATTTAATTTTATTCATTGTACAATTCATTTCAATTCAATTCAAAAATACTTTATTAATCCCAGAGGGAAATTCTTGCTGTAGTAGCTCAGAATAATAATGATAATAAGTCATCAAAGAGTTATTGTATATTACAATGGCTGTTGGCAGGAAGGATCTCCAGTAGCGGTCAGTGTTGCAGCGAAACTGAAGAAGCCTCTGACTGAAGACACTCTTCCATTGTCGGACAGACTTGTGAAGAGGATGCTCAGTGTTGTCCATAATTTTCTTGATTCTCTGGAGAATCCTTCTTTGCATTATCTCTTCCAGTGGTTCCACAGTCGTCCCCAGAACAGAACCAGCCATTTTTTATTAGGCTGTTGAGCCTTTTCAGGTACCTGCTTCTGATGCTACTACCCCAACAGACGATGGCTGAAGAGAACAACAGACTTGTAGAAGATCTGCAGCATCTTGCTACAGACATTGAAGGACCTAAGCGTCCTCAAGAAGTGCAGTCTGCTGTGTCCCTTCTTGTAAATGGCTTCGCTGTTCTTTCTCCAGTCCAGTCTGTTGTCCAGGTGAACTCCAAGGTATTTGTATTCCTCAACCACCTCCACTTCTTCTCCCATGATGGAAACAGTGTTTGACTCCACCCTGTTTCTTCTGAAGTCTAAAATCATCTTCTTTGTTTTGTTCACGTTCAAGGTCAGATGATTGTTTCCACACCATGCCACAAAGCGCTCCACCAGCTCTCTGTACTCAGCTTCCTGTCCATCTCTGATACACCCGACAACTGCAGAGTCATCTGAGTACTTCTGTAGATGACAGGTCTCTGATTTGTACTGGAAGTCTGAGGTGTACAGGGTGAAAAGGAATGGTGAGAGTACAGTCCCCTGTGGTGCTCCAATGTTACTGATCACCTGGTTTGATGTGCAGTTCGTCAGCCTCACAAACTGTGGTCTGTTTGTCAGGTAGTCTTTAATCCAGGCAATAGTTGAGGCCCCCACCTGTGTCTTCTGGAGTTTCTGGCAAAGTACATCAGGGTAAATTGTGTTAAATGCACTGGAGAAATCAAAGAACATGACCCTCACAGTGCTGCCTACTTTGTCCAGTTGACAATGGATTGGTTGAAGCAGTTGGATGATGGCATCTTCAACTCCAACTCCATGGTGATAAGCAAACTGCAGCAGGTCCTGATATGTCCTAGTTTGCTTATTCAGGTGGACCAACAGGAGTCTCTCCAGGACCTTCATGATGTGGGATGTCAGGGCAACCGGTCTCTAGTCGTCATTGACTGATGGGCGAGTTTTCTTTGGAACTGGAACAAGGCAGGATGTCTTCCACAGGACCGGAACCTTCTGCTGGGTCAGGCTGAGGTTGAAGAGGTGCTGCAGAATCCCACAGAGCTGCTCTGCACAGGCCTTCAGTACCCTGGGGCTGATACCATCTGGACCTGCAGCCTTGTTCCTGTTCAGTCTCTCCAGCTGCCTCTTCACCTGACTTCTAGAGACAAATAGGTGTGAGGGGGAGGTAAATGGGGCAGCAGCATCTCCTGACTTGGTTGAAGACAGATTTATAGAACCAGAAGAGTCCATGACTGCATTAGAGGACATAAGAGCTGGCGTGTGACAGGAAAATGTTGGATCAGAGGAGGATGAGATGTCTGATTGGCTGGGGACAGGCGAGGAGGATGCTGGGTTTGTTCCTGAACTGAACCTATTGAGGAACTTGTTCAGTTCATTGGCTGTGTCCAGGCTGCTATCTGTGCAATCCTTCCTCTGCTTGAAGCCTGTGATCTTCATCCCTGACCAGACATCTCTGATATTGTTCCTCTGTAGTTAGGTTCTGGTGGGTATGATGTTGTCCACACAGAAGTTTATATAGTCAGTGACACATCCAGTCATGGCATTGATGTCCTCTTCTTATCCTTGGCAGAGAGTCATCCAATCTGTGGTCTCGAAACAACCCTGCAGGGCTTGTTCAGCGTCCTGTGACCATTTTCTCACATTTTTTCTTGTCACAGGTTGCCTCTGAACAAGTGGTTTGTATTCTGAGCAGAGAAAAACAAAGTTGTGATCCAATTGTCCCAGAGGAGTTCTTGTTTTGGACATGTATGCATTCTTTACATTTGCATAACACATATCCAATGTCTTGTTTTCTCTGGTGGAGCAGCTGACAAACTGATGAAATGTTGGAAGTGTAGCAGAGCGAGGCAAGATTTATGCAAACTACTTAGCATTAGTCATTTATTGTTCCAAAAGTGTTGCTTTTGTTGACTTTATTGATTTTAAAACAAAAAGAAAAAAGGAAGTTGGCTGGAGTTTCTTATTTTAATTTAGTTGAAAGAAACTAATGGGGCATAACAATAAAAGTCTCAGCGCAAAAACATTTATAGACATCTGGTGCTGTTGAATTGATCATTAAAGTGTCCTGCACACCCTGTGGTAAAGGAAAACATTTAAAGACAGATAATGGGACGTCGTTAGCTCGCTCTCTTTCTAATTGCCCCACAATCCTGTTCTAACACCTAAAACATCCTTCATCATTACGCCGGTATTGAAGGTTTATGTCGAAGTCTCCATTAACGCTGTATGCAGGTATCAATTACCCCCCCACCCCACCCCACCCCACACACACACACACACACACGCACACACACACACACACACACACACACACACACACACACACACATGCACAGTGGCGAGTCTTTAGTCTGTTATTACAGGATTTTAGGCTTAGAAGTCAAAGTCAGAATAAAAAGTCAGGAATAAAAGTAGAAGACAGAATGAAACCATAAAAAATTTATTCTAAAGATCATTTGGAGGAAATTGGAAACATCATACATAAAGTGCAATGTGTCATGATAAAATGAGGTAAAAACATACCGAGAGTTTAATTGTAAAAACATAAACAAAAGAAAAATCTTCTCTAAAGTATTTGTTGAAATAAAAATGAAAAAAGAATAATTGCAGCACAGATCACTGAAGTTAACACAAATTAAACTGTAGGGATTCTCAAAATGACTTTTATAGTAAACTGGTGCAATAGAATAAACAGGACTGAACTGAGCTTTGAGTCATGGTTCTTTAAAGTTTATATTTTAAGACCAGGCTGGCACAATAAAAGAAACACAATAAATAATAACAATCTGATAAAAAACCCAGGTTCAGATAACTAAAACAAGCTGAGTTCTGCTTTACTGGCTTCTGCTGTGTTTAGAGCTGTTTGGCTGGATAATGGCAGTGTTTGCTCCGTGTGTCTTCTGGCATGTTTTGCAGTATGGCATTCATAAAACATGCCTCTTCAGCATAATTTTTGCTCCCCGTGGTCTTAAAATGAAATGAAATTGATTGCACAGACTGTAAAAAGTCTGTATTTAACACTCTATAAAGGTGGAATCAATAAAGCTGTTTATGAAATTCTAATTCTCTCTTCCTCTAATCCAAAAGTCGTTCCGGTCATTGCACAGAATAATAACTTTTAACTATTATAATCTAGAATCTCATAATCAGAGGTGAGAGTGATTTGGTGTTGGGTGATTTAAAATTTAAAACGCATAAAAAGAATCATTTCCTAACCTGGCTCTGAGCCCGTCTTTGCCGTGAGGCTGTAGCAGGTACTGGTGGATGGTTTTGTTCCGTAGCGTTCCCGCCAGCTTGATTTTCTTTCTCGACCGGTGCAGGTTGATGATGTAGATTGTTATGGAGCCCCTCACATAGTTGGGACTAAGAAAACGAACAGCACATTACTTTCACATCAAAGAGCTGTCAAAAAATAAGTAAAAAATAATAATGAAAATATATGTACAAAAAATAAATCCTCCACCATCTGTTCCTGAATTTTTATTACATGTATTTGATCATCATGTTGTACAAAATATTCTATATAAGAAAAAGTGTCTTAGATAGTTTTATCACAGGCAGGAACCAATGGTGCCCCCATAGTTATTCATAAGGGGTAGGGGGGAGGAGTGTTTACCCTTTAGCTGTGTATTAAATTCAGCCTTTGACATTAGAAAATATTCCGCATTTTAACCTAAAATTTGAGAAACAAAAAAAAAAATTCTGAAAAATATTTTTTCAATTATGTTTTTAGAGCATTTATTGTTTTAGCATTTTAGAACAGTTACATTTACCTGTTGCTGTCTTAAAGTAACAACAGATAGTTTGTAAAGCTTTAAGATAGAGTTTTAACATTGATCTCAGAGATTGTTGGGTTAAAAACTTGACCAGTTTTATATTTGATACCACTCTGCAGTCCTCTGCTGACCAAAAACTACACTAGATAATTTTCTGGAGCGGGTAGGTGCCCGGGTGGGGTGGCCATCAATTTTCCATTGAGGCCCCTGGCCAGCCCTGGCCACCCCTTGGGGGTGCCACTGTCTGGATCCAAAGGCTTTCAGTTTCGTCAATAAAAAGCACAAGAAGAAGAAAAAGAAGTTTGCTTTTTCTGTTGGCATCATGGCAGAGCCTGAAGTAATATCTTAGAGCAATGGAGGCTATGCGAAGAGTGCAGCCTGCACTAGTTTGAGGGAGCTAAAAAAGGCCACAAAATTACAGACTGATGGTGACCTAGCTTTGTTGCTACTGGACTTGTAAGTAATAATATTTTTTGACCAACAGTGTGGATCTTTTTACTTAGTGGTTTATTTTAGTAGTTGGCTCATGTTAGTGTTAGCTTGTTTTTAGCTCTAGCCACAGCAGGGTTTTCATGACAGTTGTTATTCCACTTTCAGCCGGTAGGGAGAAGAAGCAGGATATTGTTAACTGTTTAACAAAAGTGTCCCCAAAACCTATTGACATTTATAATTTAGAAAATAGTTAGCAAAAGCAACATGTACAATGTTTTTCATTACTGTATGCTTAATTGGTTAATTTATTCTTTCTATATTTATATAGCTTTAGATTTATATCTAGTTTAAAGAAGATTAATGTATGTTTTGTGGGAATCTGAATAGTGGGGGAGGACTTCCCTTGGGGGGCCAGTGGGGTGGCCATCAATTTTCCATTGAGGCCCCTGGCCAGCCCTGGCCACCCCTTGGGGGTGCCACTGTCTGGATCCAAAGGCTTTCAGTTTCGTCAATAAAAAGCACAAGAAGAAGAAAAAGAAGTTTGCTTTTTCTGTTGGCATCATGGCAGAGCCTGAAGTAATATCTTAGAGCAATGGAGGCTATGCGAAGAGTGCAGCCTGCACTAGTTTGAGGGAGCTAAAAAAGGCCACAAAATTACAGACTGATGGTGACCTAGCTTTGTTGCTACTGGACTTGTAAGTAATAATATTTTTTGACCAACAGTGTGGATCTTTTTACTTAGTGGTTTATTTTAGTAGTTGGCTCATGTTAGTGTTAGCTTGTTTTTAGCGCTAGCCACAGCAGGGTTTTCATGACAGTTGTTATTCCACTTTCAGCCGGTAGGGAGAAGAAGCAGGATATTGTTAACTGTTTAACAAAAGTGTCCCCAAAACCTATTGACATTTATAATTTAGAAAATAGTTAGCAAAAGCAACATGTACAATGTTTTTCATTACTGTATGCTTAATTGGTTAATTTATTCTTTCTATATTTATATAGCTTTAGATTTATATCTAGTTTAAAGAAGATTAATGTATGTTTTGTGGGAATCTGAATAGTGGGGGAGGACTTCCCTTGGGGGGCCAGTGGGGTGGCCATCAATTTTCCAGGGAGGCCCCTGGCCACCCCTTGGGGGTGCCACTGTCTGGATCCAAAGGCTTTCAGATGATTCAGAAGTCCAAAAAAGGATTCCTGCTAAGCTGTAAGCTAAAACACACTGTCTGAATTTAGCTCAAACCACATTTAATTTACGACGGCTTTAACATTTCAATAAAAGAAACAATATTAATGCCTACATGTTAAAATCTGCTGTTGTCTGGTCCAGGGCCAGAGGCAGGGTGCTAGCACAAAGGGCAACAATTCTGATGTTCTTATGTTACTCAGACAACAGTGTTTGAGTCCCTCTCCTAAGAGCAAGGCACCAGAGACACAACCTTAGCTGAACATTAGCTGAAGGTAAATAACTCAGCGGGGCAGAGAAGACAAACATGATAAAATCTATAAGGGCCCAGATACGAGGAGAAAGACAACACAGCTGTAGTGAATACCATATGTCAGCCGCGGTCTTCAGGGTCAAAGCTAAATACTCCAGTAGATCCCCACCCCCCCACCCAGTCTCAACACCCCAAAAATCTCAACCAAGCAGCAGACTTGGTTTAATGTTTATCTTTCTTTCAGACGCGGGGTGAAACATTGATTCCATTACCCTGTGGAGACAGAAATATATTTACCAGCAGATGTAAAAATTGTGAGCGGAGAGTATTTGGCTCTGGGCTTTTGTATTTTTTGAGAAATGTGGACTGAGGTTGACCGGCTAGATGGAGGAATAGATAACGACCTTTCACATGATGAGGTTGTGAGCGACCCAAACCAGAAACATACACTTTATCCTCATGCTGTTTGATGTCTGAGCATTGGTGGGAAGAGAAAAACAACAGCCGTGCAAACCACTAAAAGGGGTAAAAGGGCAGTAAAAGTCTAATATCCAAACTGTAAAAAGACTTCTCAAACCGCCGAGTTGCCTGGTCACATTTACGGCACCATCAAACCACCAAGACTACAAACGTGTGTCCACTTACGGACGTCGCTTAACCACAAAACAGCAGAAATACTGGTGACTTGAGTGGGATCGAATCGGAGAGGAAATATTTTAAAGCCTCACTTTCTGATTATGTGTAAAGAACGAACAGATTCAGTTAAACCACACCACATGGCACCCATTCTCTCCCTAATTTACCAGATGCTAAAAACTTGGTCAACTTAGCATTTTTTAAACCATCCATCCATCCATCTCTCTCCAAGAGATGCTCCACCTGCAAACCCATCTAGAGTACGGCCGTAAGTCTAGCCTGGTGCTGACAGCCGCTGGTCTGGGTTAAATGATAACCTTGAACACTGTGGTACTCTTTATCTCCTACCGGCACAGACTGCCTTATTGTCCCTCCCCCTCAAATATGCCCCTCCAGCCAATCCGAGATGGGATAAAGGCCCAGCGCACCTTTCAGCGGCTCTTTGACGACAGGGAGACAGAACCCACGCACCTGATAAGTGATACCCGTTAAGTTTTATAGACTCTGAGCTGTGAATGAGCAAGTGTCCACGAAATGCTTATTTATGAGAAGCGAAATGGCTCTTTTAGGGATTTTGTTCTCACCCACCAGACAAAGAGCCTCAGGGAGTTGCACTATGACACTGTGAGTCCTTTTGGCTTTAACACGGTTTACAATTTTATTTTTTAGGAAAAACCACAGCTTTTGAAGGAAAAGAAATAAATACAAAGAAAGATGCATACTTGTAATAGCTGGTGCAGTGGGCATAGATGCGTAGCTTGTCTCGTATAACCCGTCCTGGTTGTGGCTTTCTCTGAAGTCCCGCCACTCGCACGGCTAAAACCCTCGGACCAACCAGACGCTTGAAGACCAGGGAGAGCCAGTAGTCCTGTAGGGGTGTCACACACACACACACACACACACACACACACACGCACGCACGCACGCACGCACGCACGCACGCACGCACGCACGCACGCACACACACACACACACACACACACACACTGTTAGTCTTTCTCTTCAACGACAACAGAGTTTTCTAATCATCTTATTGAAGAGCAGAATAGAGTATTTCAAGATAAAAGGGAAAAAGTCTTAAATCCTGTTCTCTGTTAGAACTAAAATACAAATAAAACATAAAATATAATGACTCCCTTAATGTTTAATAATATAGATATACATTATAGGAATATATATTATTATAATTATTGTCCTATGAGTTGCAGGCACTTCATTCATGCCATACATATCTATTTGTCACCCATCTTAATATGAGAAATGAGACATGGACGTGAGGAGATCATTTGCAAAAACACATAACTGAAAAATGCATAATTTTATTGTTTACTTCATGTGATTTCTGTCAAAATATGGTCAAAAAATACTTGAATCTGTTTTCCAAATGACCTCTCCACATGTCTCAAGTGATGTTTGCATCACAATATTAAACAATACAGTAATAAATGTACAGTATTTCACATTCTCATAATGTTGTGCAGCTATATTAGTTTATTAACAATAAAAAATCATAGCATACACATTGCCTGAAACGTAACACACTCACACAAGCTGCAGCAGGTGACACAAGCCTTCACTAAAATGTATAATTAGGTATTGCATTCTGAAATTAAAATAAAGTTACAATTGTTAAAAAAATAAAACTCAGTCAATAAAATATGCAAAATTCTAGCAAATAATCGGTCTAGAAAGCAGCTAATCTGAATCGTCCAATGACCCACCCAACCTGCGTGAAACTGTCCTAAATATGACTATTTTTTCCAATAAATTATGCCCCAGTTTCAATTTCTGTTATCGCTGTTAAGTGGCGGAGTGTACTGGGTCTCACACTACAGACTACACAGACCCAACACCTCTCCAAGAGACCCAGAACAACATGTGCTCCTCAGGAAGTTCCCATGCAATCCTGCATATGGCAACATTTAAGGGCTTCTTTTTTCCACGCAGACTTTAACTTAATTTGCAGCCAAAGCATCGAAGAGGCAGAACACAGTATAGAGCAGTATATTGTTGACTGTGGCCAGAGGGATGGATGGATGAATATATACAGTCAGAGCTCTTATCTATGATAAATACATTGTGTGTGAATAAGGAGTCCATGTACTTGTTTTGGGTACAGCATTCTGAGTAAATAGAATGAAAAACAGGCAATAGATCAAATGTAATTTTTGTTTAAATTTTCTGACAAAAACAAAGATTTGTACAGTTTTATTTATTGACTTTTTAAAATTAGCTTCAGTTATAAAATCTTCAGTATGATTTTTTTTGTCTTTTTTTGCCCTGGTTTTCTAAACAGGACAAACAATTGCAGGAACAGATATTAATAAAAGAGCCAATAGAAACATATATTAAGTCATCAGCCTATGAATGAAAGTTTCTTATGCTGCACCTTCTGCACTCTAACTGCTCACCCTTTACATTGGACTTTAATCTGATTCTTAAATCTGAATTTAACTTTGAACTGGTGTTCTGCTGAGCTGTGGTGCCCTCATGGTGGGGGCCATCGGCTTGAACTGTTGCTAACCACTTAAACATTCTCCCTCTCCTGATAATAACATTTTACTGTCTTTGACATTGAATGTGCTACTACTAGTTTACCCGTTTAATTATAGATTCACTAGGATAAATACAATAAAGTTTATCTCTCACCAAATAGAATATTTACTAAGATGTCACAATGTAACCATAGAAACACTACTTGGTATATATGTTGTGTGTGTGGGTGGGCTGAGCCAGGATCCTACCGAGGTTTCTTCCTGTTAAAAGGGAGTTTTCTTCTCCACTGTTGCTAAATGCTTGCTTAGTATGAGGATTGCTGTAAAGACACTGACACTAGTCAGTGACTCGATGCAATTTGCTGGGTTCCTTATTTAGGATCTGATTGGCTTAATGAACTGACTTGTATTGGAATGTTTACTGTGTGAAGTGCCTTGAGACGACTCTTGTCGTGATTTGGCGCTTTATAAAAAAAACTTGAAATTAATTGATTTTTTGTGTATTTTATTTGAACTAAATGTATGTGTGTTTTTAATGTATGCTGTCACATTGTTTTTGCTGTTCTGTTCCTGGAAAGCACACTGAATTGCCTTTGTGTATGAAATATGCTATACAAATAATGCTGCCTTGCCGAAAGGCCCAACTACATAGGTGGGTGCAAAAAAAACCTCCAGAACAGCGAAATTTTTTTTAAAAGACACATCCAATACCTGCTGCTCACTAGTTAAAATAATAAAGTGATAATTATTTTTTCTGCTACGATAAAATAAACTGAACAGGCTAAAAAAAGGCCCAAATTTAATAATAAAACCTTAAAATTGTAAAAAAAAAAAAAAAAAAATTTCTTTTTTAAAAATCTCAGTTAAGTTTTTGGCTCTGGTACAGCATACATTTACACAGTATAAATAGAATAAATTCATACAAAAGCACTGGAAAAGATAAAAGGATTTCACAATATCCAAAATATACACATCCATAATATCCATTAAAAAGTACAGGTCAATGTTTGGACGTGAAATTATATACTATGTCAGCGTTTCACATATATTGGATCATTTTTGTTTTAGTTTAGCAAATTTCCAGATCACGAGAAGAAAAGAAAAAAAAAACACAAGAAAATGAAGGAGAGTGAGTGAGACAAAAAAGTAGAGGGGGGAGGTGTGGAAAAAGATGAAGTGGTCGAGTCATTTAGAGGCTAGAGGCTTTCAGGGGATTCTACCAACGTTGGAGTCATAGAGAGAGGGGCCAGGCCATAAATTTCCCATGAAGAGGACAGGTTGGCCCTGCAGTGAATTCTCTCAGCAGGTAGGCTTGAGCAGCCCTCAGACATCCAGCCATGTTAAAAGCATTGTGATCCTAGCAGGAGATCAACATTCCTAGAGAAGAGGAGAGCGGTTTATACCTTTGACTTAGGCGGAAATCAGCCCACTACTACCCCAAAATTAATCAGACTATATTTTTAGTAATGATGGATTTTCGGACTTCTAATGCAAATTCTAAGGGGTTTCTAAATATGTCTGAAGAAAGCCTTAAAATATTGTCTTTCCACATTTACAGTCCAAACCAAATGTGACTGAACAGTTTGGATTTGGCTTAAAGCTCTCAATCACTCATCCATCCGTTATCGTCCACTTATCCAGGGTGGGGTCACGGAGGCAGCAGCCTAAGCAGATAGGACCCGACTTCCCTCTCCCCAGTCACTTGGGCCAGCTCCTCCGGGAGGAACCCAAGGTATTCACAGACCAGCTGACAAACATAGTCCCTTCATCGTGTCCTGGGTCTTCCTTTCGGTCTTCTACCAGTTGGATGTGCCCGTAAAACCTCAGCAAGGAGGCATCCTAATCAGATGCTCGAGCCACCTCAACTGGCTCATTTACAAATGTTTTCAAAAAATCTTTAGTGGTGTGTATTATAAATGAATGTGGGTGAGTTGCTCTCCGTGGAAAAATGCTCCTGTTTCATGAAGCTAGCAAAAGGAGAAGGGGGATAGAAAACGACAGGATTATGAGCCTTACTCATTATTTTATGATGTTCTGACACTGCCTCTGTTCGCTCTGCAACATTGATGCTTTATCTCCACAAATAACACAAGCATGAAGGAGTTCTGCCATGTTGTTAACATGCTAATGCTAATGTTAGCTTTGACTAGCTGAGACGTGCTCTGCTCTCTCCTGGATGCTAAAACAACACAGCTATCCACAGTCATGAGCCAAGTTGGGCGAGTCCATAAATGCTTATTCGCCATGTGATGTAGATTCCTGTGGCTTTTTCTGACACGAGCATTTCTCCATCTCTTTTCTTTCAGCAGCTAATGGAAGAAACGGGTTGTAGATTGTTTTCGCCTTCAGCCTGCATGTGAAACTCAGCCTGACGATCGTATTTTAAAAGTAAGTAAAACCGTTTAGTAAACTCTTTAATGTTAATAAAAATAGTTTTAAAACAATTTCACCATTACATAGAAAAACATAAATAACCTTATTGGCTTTTACACTAATGTAGAGATTTACCCCTCATTTTCAGATTAAAAAGAGCAAATAACACATTATTCCATCTTTGTACGAGCAAATTATGACATATTTGGCATGCGGCAGTTTGGCTTTACACAAAGTTTTCAGCCATTTTACAAACTCGACTGTGTGTCAGAATCTCAGGTTGCAGATCTCTCACCAGCCGCCTGTCCTCCTGCAGAGAGAAGCGCAGTTATGATGGAGGTAAGAAGGGAGCAGTGACACTGTCCTGGGCTACTGACAAAGGGCTAAGGTTACATGGCATTTCTCCCCTGCTTCTATCCACTCATCGCCACTAAACGCCTTTCATCTCAACTAATAGCTCCCACGGGAAAAAGGGAAAAGTGCCACTGAGGCGCAGGGTCTTGTAAGAAGAGGCCCTTAGCCTGTATAAGACTGGTCAGGTCCATCGACATACATATATATGGACAATGGGTTTCCATAGGCTCCAATAATAAGTTTTTGAGTTAAAATGGGAGGTGGCCAGCACCATCATTTTGACCGTGTCACAGATTCCGTCAAGCCCAGGCAATTCCACAAAAGGGAAGAAGGGTGGAGCTGAGGGTGGGGCTGTAAGGCTGGGATCAAATGACGACACCCATCGAACTGAAGCTAATGTAGCAGCAAGCTAACCTGAAGCTAACCCCAAAGCTAACGCGGAGGTGGGAGCTAAGCTAACAGAGGAAGCAACTTAGCTACAACCAGAGTTAACTGTGCACAACAACAGAGCTTCTGAGTAATAGATACGCCAGGCTGACCGCTGGGTAAAACCGGGTGGAACACAGAGGTCTACCGCTTCGCAAGCCGGCAGCCACGCAGCAGACAAGCACTGCTGTGATCAGAGATGCGCAGAGCTGCCGCTGGGGAGAACCGGGTGGAAAACATCGGTTTCCATCCCAGAGCTGCACAAGCCGGCAGCCCGCGCAGCAGACAAGCGCCGCGGCGATCAGAGATGCGGCGAGCTGCAGGGAGGGGACCATACCGATAGTCGGAATCCAGCTCCACCAACATGTTATACTTCAACCCATTTTCTAAAGTGCAGCATTATGTTAAATGCACTGGGTTTTACCCTATTACATTTAAATTTCATGGTTCAACAGTACATGTTAAAATCTAAGCTCAGCTAGTGCAAGAGCAGCTGTGACCTAAAATAATCGACAAAGACATAAATATGATTTTACTTACCAAAAAAAAAATGAAGTCGAGACTCCTTGGACGCTCTATTAGTGCAGTTAATACCACAGCAAGTCATTTTGTCCAACAATTGCACAAATAATGTCCAAAAAAGAATACACAAACGCCACAACTACTGGTCTAAGTAGCTTGGTCAGGTCTGACCCTAGCTAGCATGACAGAGGCTCTGACAGCTTCTGGTTTTCACTGAGCTGAGAAAAACTTACAGGTAACGGGTTGAAGTTTTGGTCCACTAGGTGCGTGTATCCATAGTCGAAGAAGGAGTGACGCAAAACCACATCGATGCCCTGCACAGCGGCTAAACCCAGCGTGTTCATCCACCTGGAAAATGTCAGAATATTAAAAATATCTGGTGGTCAGTTAATATCGTTGATTGTTAAGAAAAGTACACATTGATCATGTGAATTCTGTTCTTATTAAAATCAAGTCCTGTGTATTTCACTTACAGAAAGCTGGCCGCGTATGTGTCGGAGAGATTATTGATGCCTCCGGCCCACGCTGGTCCCAAGCCACCCAGCCACACCTTCTTACCCGGAGTGTGTGTGCTCACAACCTGCAGCAAGAGAGCAGAGGTTCGTCTGAAATATGGCAAGACTGCAATAAAATCAATGATCATAAATGGAGGATTTTTAATCGTTTCTGAATAAATTTCAGATGCTTAATCAACAGTAATAACAGCAAAGACAAAAAACATTTCTTTTGTCACAAAACTGTGATAGAATCAGCTCTGCAAGTAGAACAGACCTCGTTTTGCATGACAAAGAGCGGAAAAGCTGTTCATTTATGTAAAGAAAAATGACTTGAGGAAACAGATGTAAAAACTAGAAGACAGATGTGTACAGATGTGTTTGTTAAATACAAATGTTAAAATGTTTTATTTTTTGTAAGATTTACAAAACTGTATTTTAATCTGATGAAATAATATGCACATTTATAAGCCTTATGTGAGAAAACAATGAAAACTGGAAAAATTGAAATAAATTCCTTTTAATCAGTGATTCTTTTATGAAATCACATGCAAAACCACATGATTAACATACAACCATGCACAATAAAATCCAAAGTAAAAATCAATAGAAAGCACTTATTATTATAAAGTACCTTGGTAACTTTAGTTATTTGCTCTGCCAGTGTGTCCAGAAGACGAGTTTTTAGGAAATCCTCTGCTTTATTTACTCTGCCATCCATGTAATAACTGCAAGAGAAATGCAAAGAAACACTGTGAGAGAAACACTCATAACTTTTAATACAGCTCTGATAGCAAAAATTAACTGAAAATATACAGAAAACACAAAAAAGGATCTAAAGTCAATTTAAGTTGAAATGTTGCAAATACAACTTAAACATTTTACAGCAGTATTTTATCTTGCAGCATGAGCAGTAGTGACCCAAAGAAAATGTCATGAGGGGTCAGTAAAAAAAAATTGGGGGGGGGGTCACTCTTGTGGTAACTCTAGGAGAGTTTAGCCTGTAGCTTTGCATTGCATTTTTATTCTTTTCATTAAAAAACAATAAGTCCTTGTATCGAACACATTCACCTCAAATTTGAGAAACACAAACAAAACAGACAACATTTTTATGACAAAAATATCCACTAACTGTTGGGCGAAATGTCATAAGAGTTTTGCCAATGGGCTGCTCATTTCCATGTGCTCCATCTCTTGTATTGCACCATTGTCTTTTGCAGTTCGGAGAGATTTTGTTGTGTTTTCCAAGTGAAAATCGCACAGCTTTGATGGCAGTTTATAGTCAGCTTCTTTATTTTTGTCTTTCTTAGGGTTCTACAACCCCTCAAGGCACTTCACAACACAACCAGTCATTCATTAATTCACACAAACATTCACACGCAGGTATGAATGAGCCACAATGAAGCCACAGCTGCCCTGGGACGCACTGACAAGAGGCAAGGCCTGCTGAACACTGGTGCCACCAACAGGTTCAGGTTTATTTATTTATAAAGCTCCTTTATATGGCCCAAGGGAAACAACAGCAGCATTCTCTGGTCGGAGCCAGGATCAAACCCTCAACCTTGAGATTACTGGACAACCTGCTCTACCATCTGAGCTACTGCTGATCCCAAATGGCATGACGGACAAGGCACATGGGTTTTCCCTCAGCATTTTTCTATTTTCGCAGTCAACCTCGTGTCTCCTCTTTTGGATGCAACTTGATCTGCCAAGAAACTATTGTTGTAAACTTTCCACAAGCAGCATAAATGGTGGAGCTCCATGCCTTAAAATGTCACAAAATGTTGCTAGCTGTCGCACTAAATACGAAATAATTTACCAAGAGGTATGGGCAGGTCTAAAATGGCTGACGGGCCAGTTCTGGCTCTTTGGCTGCTTCTTGAATAGGGCTGTTCTATGACACGTGTGTGTGTGTGTGTGTGTGTGTGTGTGTGTGTGTGTGTGTGTGTGTGTGTGTGTGTGTGTGTGTGTGTGTGTGTGTGTGTGTGTGTATATCTATATATACACACATACACATACATACATTTAGTACAGGCCAAAAGTTTGGACACACCTTCTCATTCAATGTGTTTTCTTTATTTTCATGACCATTTATATCATGGTTTTCTCTCTCTAGAGAAAACCATGAGAGAGAGAGAGAGAGAGAGAGAGAGAGAGAGAGAGAGAGAGAGAGAGAGAGAGAGAGAGAGAGAGAGAGACCTTATGATAAAAAAAAAGCCAAATAGTATTCATTGCAAAGCTTTTCAATGTAAGACTATTACACCCGATCATGGTAGTATTATTTCGATTAAACTACTGCAGTTTATGACATGATGCATTTGAAAATCCATTCTTTTATAGAGCTTGCAATTTCACGGTAAAAGCAAAATGTCATGACATGTTACATTTACCTCTATGGCTTTGACAATCCAATCTTATGTCAAAATGAGGGATTGCAAACCAGAAACTGGAGGACTTTAAAATAGGAAACAAACATCTGTGATGGTGTTTTTTATGCAAAAGTGAGATTAAGGCAAAAATGAAAAATAGAGATGATGTGGTGGGAGAAGATTTTGTTGATGGTGTGAGCCAAAGACCGGTGGAAGATCAGCCTGTGGGCAAACCAGAATCCTCTCAAACATCCGCTGGAAGAGTTCAAGTATGCAAGAGAAGAGAGAAACAACTACCCCCTGTTGATATTTCAGGTAAAATAAAGACATTTAGACATCCAATAAAAGAGCCATGGCTTAAGATATTTAAGTGCATCTTCAACAAACATCATTCTACACAGAAAGAGAAACCAATTAGAGATTAAATTATGCAAATTTAAGCAAATTAGGAGCCTGAAACAAAGTACATACCAAATCTGTTTTGGAAAAGTTTGTTGGAAATGACAGAAATGTGCAAAAGTGACAAGAACAGAGCAGCGTTTAGTTCAAACAGGGTAATGGAGTGTTGCAATCTGAGTTTAACCTTGTTGAAATTGACTTCATAGCACTGGAAAGGCCTCAAGCTCCTGGCCTCAAATTGTAAACAATACAGGGATTAAGTCATACAAGTTTTTTGGCACGTCCTTTCATCTTCCCAAAGAACTCACAATAATTTTTCTGTCCAGATCCCGGGGAAAGAAATTCCACCTTCACAAAAGAAAATAATTTTAAAAAAGCGACAAATTATAAGAAGCTGTTCATCTCACTAATCCAATCAGGATTAGATGGGTTTCGGCCGCATCAGGTAAAGATGTGGTTACCTGTTGTGTTTGTTGGCAAGAAACCTACAATAATAATTTTCTGAGGTTTTTGATCAGAACTGAAATGATTAAAGTTCATTCTCCAAAAGAAGAACAAAAAGCAGATCCTTTGTTTAACCAACATTTGGTAAAATACTTAAGTTGTTAAACTGACCAGAATCCAATAAAATGCAAAAGGGGAACAACACCACTGTGTCTGAATGCTCTCAGACAAAGATCCTCTCGGTCAGCTTGTTTTACACAGCTCTTCCCGAGTGCCAGCCCCACATCAAAGACAGCTCACTAACAAAACTATCTCACACTCCCTTTAAAACAGAAATATGGTACAAGAACAGATGTGATAACATCAGAGAGGAACAGATGGAAACAGAGCAGCAAGAGCATCGCCACCAAAAATGGAAATCTAATGAAACGATAGTAAGGGTAGGGATGGGTTTTATTTACACTAATGTGGTGTTAGATAATGATCAGAAAAATAACCTTTGATATTCATTTTTACTCTGTTGGATTTGTTTGAAATCTCCCGTCTTGCACTTTAAGACGTAAATTGTTCAGTAAATCTTGATTGGTTCTTTTGCACATTACACCAGGAAATGTGTTTTTGGTGCACAAAGAGGTTAGTGGGAGAAGGATATGGTGCACCATGTGGTTCAATGTCACATCAATCCATAATTACCTTACATTTGAAGGAAATGTGGTTTCTCTTGGGAGTGTGGTCGGAACATTTATAGACATTTCTGTAAGGATAAGCAGAACTCTAAAAACTCAAAGGTTGCATGGGCTCAGGTCATTCTGAGAAGATTTCTAAAGTCCAGGGGACTCATTTATAAAGCTTGCTTAATCAACAATATGGGGTCGGAAAACTGCGTAAGCAACTTTCCACGCAAACTCTGGGATTTAGAAAAGAAAACGTAGCAGAAAGAAACTTAAGCTGACTAAGGACCTGGCTTACGCACATTTTGGACATGGAGAGCACCTGCAGTGCTGCTGCTGAAGGATACAATTATGAATTCCAGCAGCATTACCACTTGTACCGCTTTGTGCGCACACAGAACAAGCCTTGATTTGCAGACGCCATCGTTAATGGTGAAATGCCGCAACGAGCTGGCTTATGTATACGCATGAGATCCACAAGACACTTTGCATTGACCATTTATGGCAGAAAGTGGGCGTGCTGAGGGTGGGATGTGATTCAGAAACACCTGAGAACCGTTCTAGAAAGTTTGTGATTTATAAAGCGGAGATTACATGAAGCTGTGCGTACTCCATGTTTTATAGGTCACAAACCTACTTGGCGTAAGTACATTGTTTTTGCTGAGCTTAAGTACGGTTTTAGTAAGGAGTCTACGCAATATTTGATATTTTCTGCGGGGGTTGAGATCTAGGGACTGGCTAGGCCACTCCAGGACCTTGAAATGCTTCTTACAAAGCCACTCCTTTGTTACTCGAGCAATTTGTTTGGGATCATTAGCCGTTTTTACAAAATAATGCTGTCAATTCATGGAGGCATCAGGGATGTCTGTTTATCTTGGACATAACTTGCTTTTAATTGCGATCGAAGCCACGCTCATAGAGTTTTTTTAACAAGTCACTCCTAAAGGTGTCTGTGCCCCACAGTCGCCGTGCAGCCTCTGGTGATCTGACCTCCAGCTCTAATGGAGTAAAGCTCCTAGAGCGCTGCATTGCTCCAGATTATTATCTCAGCTGATTCTGTTCACAGAAGCAAAACGTACAGCCCATTTTTACTTTCATTTTCAATAAAGTTGCCGGCCAGAGCTCAGCAGTAACTCCTCACGTGATCATGACACCACCTTCTGTTGCACCAAGGCGCAATCATCATTTTTAAGACAGACAATTTTGTTTTGATCTATGTGAAGCCCTTTGTGATTCTATGTCAGTGATGAGTGTTATATAAATAAAATTTACTTACTTAATTACAATTACTGCAATATTACTACCAAGTGAGGCAGAACGAATATTGCAAAATTTGCGCATCACTAGGCTGGCATAGCGTGTTCATAAGACACACAGTTGTGGTAATATTACGCTCATTTGCCAGCATGGCGTGTCTTGTAAAAAGGGCTATTGTCATGCTGAAAGACTCAGCCATGTTTAATCTCCAATGCTCTTGCTGATGCAAGGATGTTATCACTCAAAATCAGATGATACATGGCCCCATTCATACTTTCCTTACATGGATCAGTCGTCCTGGTCTCTTAGCAGAAAAACAGCCTTAGAGAGACAATGTGTAGTTTTTACCATTAATTTCTGGAAATATCCATCAAAACGTTGTTGAAAATGAATGAAATGATGCCCAGTTGTTGAAAAATATGGTGGCTTTGTAACATATAACCATTAAAGTCAGGTCTAAAATACATGAGAATGGGTCTAAGTCTCTGGGCGAAGCCATATTAGATGCCATGTTTCCTTCAACGGGAGCCCATGAGGTCAAAATGCATTTACTGATTTGTAACAAATGGTTACAAAACTTTAGCCATTAATAAATGCTGTTTCACACATTTACCTCCACTTGTTGCCAGCGATGAAAGGGAGTCTGATGCGCTTGGTTTTTGCTGAAGTTTGCACTCCCCAGGGCTTTTTGACCCTAATGGGCATCCATTGGAAAGGTCTTACCCGAACACAAAAATACTGCTTGCTTACAACGATTTAGGTATACTGCCCCCTATCGCCAGGAAAAATACACACTGTCACGTTAAAGCATGACGTTTTCACCCCAAGCTTTTAAGTAGGTATGGTGTTCTTTGGACGCAACTCAGCATTCTGTCTCCTCACAACACGACGAGTAGAGTTTTTACCAAAAAATTCTACTTTGGTTTCATCTGACCATATGACGTTCTCCCAGTCCTCCTCTGGATCATCCAAATGCTCTCTAGCAAACATCAGAGGGCCTGCACATGTACTGGCTTAAGCATGGGGACACGTCTGCCACTGCAGGAGTTGAGTCCCTGGCAGCGTTGCGTGTTACTGATGGTGGCCTTTGTAATTTTGGTACCAGCTCTCTGCAGATCATTCACTAGGTCTCCACGTGCAGTTCTGGGTTTTTTGCTCACCGTTCTTCTAGTTAATGTTTAGGGGCCTTTATCAAGCTTGCTTACACACAAAACGGGGTCAGAAAACTGTGTAAGCAACTTTCCACGCAAACTTTGGGATTTATGAAAGAAAACTTAGCGGAAAAATGTGCGCAACTTTAAGTTGACTAAGGACCTGGCTTACACACATTTTGGACATGGAGAGCACCTTCAGTGCTGCTGCTGAAAAAGATAAAATTATGAAATCCTGTAGCATTATCACTTGTACTGCTTTGTTTTCACACAGAATAAGACCCCCACACGCACGCGCGCACACACACACACGTGTGTGCGCAAGCACACACACACACACACACACAGCCTGACGCGCAGAATACGGAATGCAGAATATCAGCAGGGGGACAGATTGAGACAGAATGTCATGCATCTGTGACAGTGTGTGTCCTGTCACTGTGACCCGATTGATCATGCGCCCTGGCTACTTGGACAAGGGAGATCTCTGTTTGGCTGACTGGTTAGTGCATGTGACTTTCACCTGGGAGTCTGGGGATTGAATCCCGATTGGACAATTTTTTTAATATCTGCCACAGATCTCTCTGAAGAATTCAACATTGATGGCTTCAGCAATGCTGTGCCACTCCATGGATTTTCTCTTATTTGTTTTGCAAAAGTACTTCCTTTCATATCTCCTCCTCACCCACAGGTACCTCAATTTCTGCTTCTGTGAAATTGCGCTTCCTTGATTTGCTTTGATCTACGGTCGCCATCGTCATTGGCGGTGCGCTGCAACAGCTGGCTTATGCATATGCATGAGATCCACAAGGCACTTTGCATTGACTATTTATGGCAGTAAGTGGGCATGGTGAGGGCGGGATGTGACTAAAATGCAGCTGAGAACCTTTCTACCTTCTAGTTTCTGATTTATGAAGTGAAGATTGCGTGCAGCTGTGCGCACTCCATGTTTGATAGATCACAAACCAACTTGGCGTAAGTACTTTTTTTTTTGCTGAGCTTAAGTACGGTTTTAGTAAGGATTCTACGCAATGTTTGATAAATGAGACCTCAGGTTTGTTCATAAAGCCCCTTCCTACACAAAACTAAAACACAATAAAAGAGCTATATAGTAAAATACAGACATAAAACATCCAAAGGCAATAAGAGGTAAACAAAAAATAAATAAAACAATTAAACAACAATGATTAAAACATTAAAACATGAGTAGAAAAACTTAAAGCAAAACTTATGGCCTCTGTTTACTTTAATTTTCAATTAAGTTGCAGACCAGAGCTCGGCACTAACTCCCTACGTCATCATGACACCTCCCTCTGTTTTGCCAAGGTAAAATCGCCTTTAATAAGACAGACAATTATTGCAATATTACTACCAAGAGAGGTGGAATGAATGCCGCAAAGTTTGCACAACGCCATGCCGGCATGGATTCTTTACAAGACACACCGGTGTGGTAATGTTTATGTTTATGTATTTAGCAGACACTTTTGTCCAAAGCGACTTACAAGTTATAATCGGCATGTTGCCCTTGAGGTTAACAACAACAACAACAACAACAAACAATTTCCAGTAAGTCATAGGTGGCAGTGAGGCAGCATGATGAATCATGGAGAAGAGGGAACAAGGAGTGGACAGTAGAGAGGGGGACGGGTGCAGGGAGGGTGCTAGTTTAGAAGATGCTCTCTGAAGAGCAGGGTCTTCAGGAGTTTCTTGAAAGTCGAAAAGGAAGCCCCTGTTCTGGTAGTGCTTGGTAATATTAGGCCGATTTGCCAGCATGGTGTGTGTTGTAAAAAGGGTTTAAGAAACACATCTAAAATAAACCTTAAGCCTGGCTTTAAAAGTGGGCATTGATGTAAATTTTATTTATAGTGGCAGTTGGTTCCAACGCCGAGGACCCAAAACTGAAAAGGCACAATCACCCCTGGACTTCCGGTTTGACCGCGGAATCACTAGGAAGTCACTCTCTTGCCAGGACATAACTGGTCAGCAGTGAGGCTAAATATGGTGATAATTTTGACCCCATGGGGTGAGATCTTGCGTAAAGCCCCTGATCGAAGGAGATCAGTGGTCTTGTCTTCCACTTCCTAACAATTGCTCCCACAGTTGATTTCTTCACACCAAGCTGCTAACTACTGCAGATTCATTCTTCGCAACCTGGTGCAAGTCTACAATTCTGTTTCTGGTGTCCTTTGACAGCTCTTTGACCTTGGCCATAGTGGAGTTTGGAGTGTGACTGTTCAGGCTGTGGCTATGTGTTACATGTCAGTGCAAGCTGGACATGTATTTTCTTTTCCTGGCTGTGTTTGTGTTTGTCATGCCCAGGTGCTGAGCCTGGTTAGAGGACTGCTGGTGCTGCTGGAGCTGGATTGGCTAATGAAGTTTCCAGCCCTTTGCCAACAGACAGATCTGGATCCCCGAATGCCTCTGCTGGACCAATCAGAAGCTGGGGAGTCACTATAAAGGCTGGCTGCAAGCACTGTGGCTCTCTCTCTCCCTGGCACCTGTTGCTGATTAACTCACCTGTGTAGCAGCTGATTTGAAGGTTTGTGGTGGGGGTTGTTAGTGGACCAGGTAAGTGTGGGGTACCCTGTACATTTTCAACACTTAGTAGTTTCTGTTATAAATACTAGGAAGACAGGGTGGCGCTACCCTTGAATGGTTTTAACCCCCATTTATGTTAGATACCACAGATAGAGTTTTAGTTAAGTTTTGGTTTCTGAAGATGGCTAGAAAGCTAGGCCTGGTTTTGTTTTGCTGGTTTCTATGATTTGGCACCACCTAGCTGTCCCTCTCAACCCCCCCACTCAGTGCTGTTTTTGTAATAAAATCTGATTTATACTTTGAAAGGTTGATTGTGTCTTGTCACTTCATTGTGGTTGTCGTGTTGCATCTCCCCTCATTTTCGTCCTCCTGAGGGGGTGTAACACTGTGTCTTTTATACTGATTACGAGTTCAACAGGTGCCATTTATACAGGTAACAAAGGGGAGGACAGAAGAAGTTACAGGTCTGTGAGAGCCAAAAATATAGCTTGTTTATAGGAAACCAAATACTTAATTTCCACCATGATTTGCAAATAAATTGCTTTAACAGGTCTGTCTAATTTTTTACAATGGGAGAATTTGCACATTTGGTGTCCGACTACATTCTTTTTGCCCCAATGCATTATATATATATATATATATATATATATATATATATATATATATATATATATATATCAAATCACTTTTATTGTCACGTCACATGTGCAGGTACACTGGTACAGTACATGCGAGTGAAATTCTTGTGTGCGAGCTTCCCAGCAACCGAGTTGTGCAAAAAATACAATAACCTAAAAACAAGCAAAATATAAAAATGGCTAATCTAAGTAATAATATATATAGTATGTAAGGTATATACATAACTAAATGTGTGTGCTAAGTATTTTGTTTTTTTATTTTTCTACATGTGTGCGTGTGAGTGTGTGTATAATGCGTATATACATATTTTACAAATGAATAAAGTAAACAATAAAATAAGAGATATAAAATATACAGTGGTTGGTATGTGCAAAACAGTGGCATTAATGTACAGTATGGAGTGTGTAATGTTGGAGTTTCAGTAGTGAGGGTGAGGTGTCTGCGATGTGTTCAGCAGTCTGATGGCCTGATGGAAAAAGCTGTCTCTCAGTCTGCTGGTTCTGGACCGGATGCTGCAGAACCTCCTTCCTGATGGAAGTAGTCTGAACAGTTTATGGCTGGGGTGACTTGAGTCCTTGATGATCCTCCCCACTTTCCTCAGGCACCGCTTCCTGTAGATGTCTTGGAGGGAGGGAAGCTCACCTCCAATAATCCTTTCTGCACACCGCACTACTCTCTGGAGATCTTTGCGGTTGTAAGCGGTGCTGTTGCCATACCAGGTGGAGCTGCATCCAGTGAGGATGCTCTCAATGGCACAGCAATAGAAGGTCCTGAGGATGTGGCGGCTCATGCCAAATCTTTTCAGTCTCCTGAGAAAGAAGAGGCGATGCTGTCTCTTCTTCACTGTATTGTTCGTGTGCACTGACCACGTAAGATCCTCAGCCAGATGAACACCAAGGAAACGGAAGCTGCTCACCCTCTCCACAGCGTCGCCGTTGATGCTGATGGGGGGGGGGGGGTGTATTCCTCTGCACCTCCGGAAGTCCATTATCAACTCCTTTGTCTTTGTGACGTTGAGGGTGACACAGTTGTCCTGACACCAGTGGGTCAGGGCGCTGATCTCCTCCCTGTAGGCTGTCTCATCGTAGTTTGTGATGAGACCCACCACTGTGGTGTCATCCGCAAACTTCACAATGATGTTGGAGTTTCTCGTGGCCGTGCAGTCGTAGGTGTAGAGTGAGTACAGGAGAGGGCTCAGCGCACACCCCTGTGGAGCACCAGTGTTCAGTGTTACGGGAGATGAGGTGGTGCTGTCCAGTCTGACCACCTGGCGTCTGTCAGACAGAAAGTTAAGGATCCAGCTGCAGAGGGAGCTGCTCAGTCCTAGATCCTGCAGTTTCCTGTCCAGCTTTGATGGAACGATGGTGTTGAATGCTGAGCTGTAATCTACAAACAGCATTCTCACATACGTGTCCCTCTTCTCCAGGTGTGACAGGGCAGCATGGAGTGTCAGGGCTATGGCATCATCAGTGGACCTGTTGTGGCGGTATGCAAACTGTAGAGGGTCCAGTGAATCGGGTAGTGCAGAGCAGATGAAGTTCCTGACCAACTTCTCGAAGCATTTGCTCACGATGGGGGTCAGGGCTACAGGTCGCCAGTCATTCAATGAGGAGATGGTGGAGGATTTGGGTACAGGGACAATGGTGGCCATTTTGAAGCAGGCTGGGACTACAGACAGAGAGAGGGAAAGGTTGAAGATGTGTGTAAACACTCCAGCCAGCTAAGCCGCGCATGACCTGAGGATGCGGCCGGGAATCCCGTCCGGACCAGTAGCTTTGCGTGCGTTCACCCTCCTGAAGCACCTCCGAACATCCTCCTCAGACACAGTGTGCGCTAGGGGTTGTACGAACTAGTCGACTAGTCGACTTCACGGCTCTGTAGTGACTTTTTATGCCTGTCATCAACTAGT